>NC_084742.1:1232808-1287808 GCF_033978785.1 Entelurus aequoreus | reverse complement strand
TATGTATAGATATATATCTATATCTGTCTATCAATCTATATATATATATAGATATATATATATATATATATATATATATATATATATATATATATATATATATATATATATATATATATATATATATATATATATATATATATATATATATATATAGATTGGGTTGGGTTGGGTTGAGGGTTGCTGGTTACTGGGGTTCAATCCCCACCTTCTACCATGTCCTTGGGCAAGACACTTCACCCTTGCTCCTGATGGCTGCTGATTAGCGCCTTGCATGGCAGCTCCCACCATCAGTGTGTGAATGTGTGTGTGAACGTGTGTGTCAATGTGTGTGTGAATGTGTGTGTGAATGGGTGAATGTGGAAATAGTGTCAAAGCGCTTTGAGTACCTTGAAGGTAGAAAAGCGCTATACAAGTATAACCCATTTATATATATAAAAACATTTCTATCTGCACTGCAAAAAGTCAGTGTTCAAAAACAAGAGAAAAGCAAAAAAAATTAAGGGGTATTTTATTTGAACTAAGCACAATGATCTGCCAATAGAACAAGAAAATTCGGCTTGTCAAGACTTTCCAAAACACGTAAAATGAGCTAACCTCAATGAACCCAAAAATACCTTAAAATAAGTTATCTTGACATAATGATATGCGCTCGGCATCATGATTTTTTTTTTTCATGCTTGAAGTAAGAAATGATGACTTTAAAAAAGTAGTTTTGTACTTGTGAGTGTTGATGACACAACAGTTGATATTCTAGTTTCAAGCATGTTTTACTCAATATAGCTCATCAAATCTCAGCAACAAGCTGTAATATCTTACTGACATCATTTAGGACCAAAACACTTAAAACAAGTAAAACACTCTAACATAAAATCTGCTTAGTGAGAAGAATGATCTTATCAGACAGAAAATAAGCAAATATCACCCTTATTTGACATATTTCATCTTACTTAGATTTCAGTTTTTGCTGTGTATGTATATACACATGTATGTGTATATACAGTAGAGGCCAAAAGTTTGGACACATCTTCTCCTCATTCAATGTGTTTTCTTTATTTTCATGACTATTTACATTGTAGATTGTCACTGAAGGCATCACAACTATGAATGAACACACGTGGAGTTATGTACTTAACAAAGAAGTTGAAATAACTGAAAACACGTTTTATGTTCTAGTTTCTTCAAAATAGCCACCCTTTGCTCTGATTACTGCTTTGCACACTCTTGGCATTCTCTCGATGAGCTTCAAGAGGGAGTCACCTGAAATGGTTTTCACAGGTGTCATAGTTGTGATGCCTTCAGTGACAATCTACAATGTCAATAGTCATGAAAATAAAGAAAACACATTGAAATGAGAAGGTGTGTCAAAGCTGTTGGCCTGTACTGTATATATATATATATATATATATATATATATATATATATATATATATATATATATATATATAGCCCCCGGCTAGTCTGGTCTGTTGGCCCCTAGGGGCCACAGCTAATTTTTTATTGACCCGCGACATGTTCTGAATATTCAATGAATTCATTATTAATGAGGTTTAATAGATTGGAACAACTATTGTATTTGTCACGTATGACAACATAATCCTGATGGTTCTAACTTCTTTAATGTACAACATTTAAATCTCAGTATGGAAAAAGTTTGAAAAAGCCATTATCGGACATCTCTACAATAGAGTATAGTATGAACAACTACAGTAGTTTTATAAAGTAACGTAATCATAATTTACTTCCGTCAAACACACCATCAGCAGCTTTTCATTATTTTCATGGATAAATGCCTGCCGTTTACCTGTTATTTTGACGACTTTGGCCGGCGTGATCGCTTGATTCCCGCTCAATATGTTGCAGACTCGCAGCGCTGAATATTCCACTGCTTTACCAATTTGATGATTTCTTTCATTAATTCAATGAGTATCATCCACCTCGTCTTCTCAGCACTGTCCTTCCTACTCGCCTCCTTTCCTTGGTGGGGAAAAAACAAAGTCATGTCGATGTCTAGCTCTAACTTTTGCTCGGATCTTACAATGTGGCGTTGAAGATGCGGCAGGGAGACTTATAAGTATTTTTTTCTTATCTTTATCGGTATCGGTTGATATCGGAATCTGTAAGTAAGAGTTGGACAATATTGGAATATGGGATATGGGCAAAAAAGCCATTATCGGACATCTCTACAATAGAGTATAGTATGAACAACTACAGTAGTTTTATAAAGATAACGTAACATAATCATAATTTACTTCCGTCAAACACACCATCAGCAGCTTTTCATTATTTTCATGGATAAATGCCTGCCGTTTACCTATTATTTTGACGACTTTGGCCGGCGTGATCGCTCAATATGTTGCAGACTCGCAGCGCTGAATATTCCACTGCTTTGCCAATTTGATGATATCTTTCATTAATTCAATGAGTATCATCCACCTCGTCTTCTCAGCACTGTCCTTCCTACTCGCCTCCTTTCCTTGGTGGGGAAAAAACAAAGTCATGTCGATGTCTAGCTCTAACTTTTGCTCGGATCTTACAATGTGGCGTTCAAGATGTGGCAGGGAGACTTATAAGTATTTTTTTCTTATCTTTATCGGTATCGGTTGATATCGGAATCTGTAAGTAAGAGTTGGACAATATTGGAATATGGGATATGGGCAAAAAAGCCATTATCGGACATCTCTACAATAGAGTATAGTATGAACAACTACAGTAGTTTTATAAAGATAAAGTAACATAATCATAATTTACTTCCGTCAAACACACCATCAGCAGCTTTTCATTATTTTCATGGATGAATGCCTGCCGTTTACCTATTATTTTGACGACTTTGGCCGGCGTGATCGCTTGATTCCGGCTCAATATGTTGCAGACTCGCAGCGCTGAACATTCCACTGCTTTACCAATTTGATGATTTCTTTCATTAATTCAATGAGTATCATCCACCTCGTCTTCTCAGCACTGTCCTTCCTACTCGCCTCCTTTCCTTGGTGGGGAAAAAACAAAGTCATGTCGATGTGTAGCTCTAACTTTTGCTCGGATCTTACAATGTGGCGTTCAAGATGCGGCAGGGAGACTTATAAGTATTTTTTTCTTATCTTTATCGGTATCGGTTGATATCGGAATCTGTAAGTAAGAGTTGGACAATATCGGAATATGGGATATGGGCAAAAAAGCCCTTATCGGACATCTCTAGTTGGAACTGAGCACTGCTATTAGCGCACTACACCGTGTTGATATTTGCAGGACATTATCGCGATATGCGGTAGAATGAAATCCCTATCCAAGGTCTACTTGATATCGTTTATATCAGGTAAACCTGCTATAAAGCTTCCTTTGTTGTGCTCCATTCCTGCACATGATTATATCCAAGTGATACAAGTGCTAAAAAGTCAATGCTGTGCAGGTATTATGTCCACATTGGAGCAGGGGAACCCATTTTGAGGTCCAAAAGATGCTCTGAAGTGAGCTGGTCTCCGCAGGCGTGCGATGCAGTGGCACAAACATGCGCAACAACAACAACGCACCGGCTTTTAGTCAGCATATTTAACGTGTCAACTCACGAAGTGAAATGCCATAGACGTGTTCAATATTCATGTTTTCCTATTTGTCAACCAACATTTCATGACAAATTCATGAAAAAAGCCTCTCAAGCCGCCACGAGGCTTTTGTGCGGCGTATACATTTTTTAAAAGACGCCATCCATTTAAGGGGCTCATCGTCGGAGATTTGCATCCCTTTTGGAACTGAAGATAAATATTTTGTATCATGCATTTTTTAAAGCAACATCATTCTTGTGATTTCTCCGCTAATGGACTTTGTTTAGTGAATAATTAACACCGGGCACAACATGCACTGTCAACCAATTGTATAATTGATCAGAACATTTGTTTTTAAAATGTCTCTGCTGAAGCGAGTGGTGAATAAATAACATTTCACAGCTTTCTACTGTACAATGGCTTCGTAATACGCTAAATCAGAGGTCTGCAACCTTCGGGCCTGGGCCTGGTACTGTCATGATCTGTGGTCTGGATTATGGTTTTTGTTATTTTCTGTCAGTTTAAAGGCCTACTGAAATGAGATGTTCTTATTTAAACGGGGATAGCAGGTCCATTCTATGTGTCATACTTGATCATTTCAAGATATTGCCATATTTTTGCTGAAAGGATTTAGTAGAGAACATCGACGATAAAGTTGGCAACTTTTGGTGGCTGATAAAAAAGCCTTGGCTGTAGCGGAAGTAGCGTGACGTCACAGGTTGTGGAGCTCCTCACATCTGCACATTGTTTACAATCATGGCCACCAGCAGCGAGAGCGATTCGGACCGAGAAAGCGACGATTTCCCCATTAATTTGAGCAAAGATGAAAGATTTGTGGATGAGGAAAGTGAGAGTGAAGGATAAGAGGGCAGTGGAAGCGATTCAGATAGGGAAGATGCTGTGAGAGGCGGGTGGGACCTGATATTCAGCTGGGAATGACTACAACAGTAAATAAACACAAGACATATATATACTCTATTAGCCACAACACAACCAGGCTTATATTTAATATGCCACATAACAAACACCTCCCCCCTCCCGTCCATATAACCCACCAATACAAATCAAACACCCGCACAACACACTCAATCCCACAGCCCAAAGTACCGTTCACCTCCACTAAGTTCATACAGCACATATATTTCCCCAAAGTTACGTACATGACATGCACATAGCGGCACGCACGTACGGGCAAGCGATCAAATGTTTGGAAGCCGCAGCTGCGTACTCACGGTAGCGCGTATCCAACTCAAAGTCCTCCTGGTAAGAGTCTCTGTTGTCCCAGTTCTCCACAGACCAATGGTTAAGCTTGACTGTCATATTTCGGGAATGTAAACAATAAAACACCGGCTACGTGTTTGTGTTGCTGCAGCCGGCCGCTAATACACCGCTTCCCACCTACAGCTTTCTTCTTTGCTGTCTTCATTGTTCATTAAACAAATTGCAAAAGATTCACCAACACAGATGTCCAGAATACTGTGGAATTTTGCGATGAAAACAGACGACTTAATAGCTGGCCACAATGCTGTCCCAAAATGTCCGCTATAATCCGTGACGTCACTCGCAAACGTCGTCATACCGAGACGTTTTCAGCAGGATATTTTGCGGGAAATTTAAAATTGCACTTTACTAATCTAACTTGGCCGTATTGGCATGTGTTGCAATGTTAAGATTTCATCATTGATGTATAAACTATCAGACTACGTTGTCGCTAGTAGTGGCTTTCAGTAGGCCTTTAAGACTCCAAAAGTTCCTGTTTTTGTGCACTGTTTGTTTTAGTTTCCATGGCGACCTATTAGTTTCACATGCCTCTGGTGTTCGGGACACGCACTTGCTCTAATCAAGAGACCAGTATTTAAGCCTGTCTTTGCCTGTCAGTCGGCCTGGCGTCATTGCTTGTTTCATGCTTAGTTCATGTTGCTCTTTTCATGTCTGATTTCAAGTTTATGCTAAGTGTTTGCTTCATGCCTTGCCAAGTAAGTTGTGTTTGTTCATGCCACAATTAGTGAGTTTTTGACCCTTGTCCATAGTCCATGCTAGGTAGGGATGATGTTTGATAAGAAATTATCGAGTTCGAGCCTATTGTCGAATCCTCTTATTGAACCGATTCCTTATTGATTCTCTTATCGAATCCAGATAGGTTGTTGTATATGGAAAAAGACACACAATATTTGGTTTAACAAAAGCTCACTTTAATTTTATGAGAAAAAAATTTAATAAAATAAATAAATGAATATTGACTGTTGTTACCCCCCTAAAAAAATAAAATAAAATAAATAAATATTGACTGTTGTTACCCAAAGTATATTAAGTGGGATTTTTCAGAAAAACTAATATATACAGTAACACAAAAACAACCTGTCTCTGTGATCACTATAGGTGTATAAATAATAATATAGTGTTAAATAAAATCAGTCCCTTGGGCACGAAACTGAAAATAATACAGCTCTCCAAAAAGTGCACTTCTGCTGCTATTGGAACATCCTTCTGGGGTCCATCAGTGTGGCGTCCTCCAGGAATGACTCAACGACACCTTTCTCTAACCTTCAGGTTATGTACAGCCTGAACATGTTTCATCATGCTTGTTGTACTTCCCCCCCTAACATGAGAGCGAAGCCTGGCAATAATTGCAGATAGCCGTTTCCTCGTCGTATTTTTTTGTAAAATGAAACCCATGCCTTGAGGCCTTTTTTTTCCGGTCCATTTTTGTTGCTGCTTCTGTATCTGCCGCCTAATGACTGAGCTACGTCATTTTCTGGGACGTGCCACAGGGCATTTCCTGTGGGACGGGATTCGTTCCCAGGGATTCGAATAAAGAACCAACTCTTTTTCTTTACTATAGTGGCCTCGATAATGAGAATCAGTTCTCAAAAAGGGATTCGAGTCCATGGAAGCGGTTCTTTTCTTATCGAACAACCGGCAGAACCGGTTCCGAACATCATCCCTAATGCTAAGTGTTAGTTTTTGTTTCCTGCGCTAAGTTGTGCCTTCGCCTTGTGCACCTTTTTGTTTGTACCTATTTGAGAGTCAAGATTAAATCATGTTCCTACCTTCAAGTCCTGTCCGGAATAGTTTGTTTGCGTCCTGGGAGAACAAACCTCGCAGTAAGCTGCGAAAACCCCTCCACCGCTATGACAGGTACACTGTAGGGTTGTACGGTATACCGTTACTAGTATGGTATCGCGGTACTAATGAATCAAAAACGGTACTACACTCTGTTTGACAAAGTACCGGTTCACAATTTATTATAATAATTTTTTTAAAGGGACAAGCGGTAGAAAAATGGATGGACACTCCTGATTTAGATGATTATATTTTATGGTAAACTCTTGTTTTAGTAAGCAGGAACAAACAACAAATGATGTTATTTTTCAGTGTTCAAAGTAGATGAAATTAATGTTTTAAATGGTGTGTTATTTCCTGTGGACACAAACGACACCGACTGGAAGGAATGGCCCTGAAGATATTCACAGGACCACGTTAACGCCGCGTCCTCAGATGCAGTCGCCCTTTCTTTCTGCGCAGTTAGTCTTTTTCATTAAAACCACAATGTGTAATTACGGTGGGGGGGGGGGGGGGGAGGACGCCGCATCCTCCATTGTTGTTTAATTAGCCAGTTAATGTTGTTACTCCGCGCTTCAAACCCTCCATTTGTCTTGCTTAAGGAGCCTCTCTCTCGTATTCTCTCTCCCGGCGTTCATCACCATTGGGAAATGCAGTTTATTTATCGTAATAGGTTCATACGCAGCAGTGGTTAAGTACTTTAGGCCATCAAATTTTAATACGCCCCAATTTGGACTCGTAATGTGTTGATGGCTTCTTCTTCGCACACAATCAAGGCGGCGCATGTGGCGAGATGTTTTCACAAGACTTCACTCGACAAAAAAAAAAAAGTGTATTCTCTCCTGGGATGCAGCAATATTTGTTTTTGTTTGTCGAATAAAATATGGGTTATTTTCATGTACCGCACTTAAAATCCTTCCATTTTCTCAAAACTTGACAGTGCGCCTTATAACCCGATGCGCCTAATGTACGGCATAATTCTGGTTGTGCTTACCAACCTCGAAGCAATTTTATTTGGTACATGGTGTAATGATAAGTGTGACCAGTAGATGGCAGTCACACCTAAGAGATACTTGTAGACTGCAATATGACGCCAGTAAACAGCACCAAAACTTTAAATGTTCCATTTAAAATAAAGAACATTACACACGGCACTCAAAAATCCGTCTAAATGTTTTAGACGGTGTGTTTGAAGCCACACCGCTTGATGGATTGTCCGCCCTTTACGGCTAACGTAGCAAGAGATACAAGTATTACTATGGTGTGTGTATAAAGACCGCAAAATTAGCAGACATATTATATTTCACAATATTATGCGAAAGCAACTTTTCTTACCTTCTGATACCTGCTTATCTGTATTTGGGATCTGCATATGTCCTGAAAATGTGTGCACGTCCGCTACCGTAGTCGGTGCCGATGCCGTAGTCCAGGGGTGTCCAAACTTTTTCCACTGAGGGCCGCATACGGAAAAATTAAAGCATGTGGGGGCCATTTTGATATTTTTCATTTTCAAACCATAACAAAATATATGTATTTTTTATTTATTTGACCTTTAGGGGTCCCGGGGACCATAAAGGGTCTCAGTCATTAAAATGTTAAAAATAAGTCAGATTATTATTTTGTTTTAATTATTTAACGCTTACAGTAAATCTCTATATCAACTTCAAGTTGATATAAAGTAATACAAATTAAAAAATATGTTTTATGGCTTTTCTGTCAAAAACAACTTAGTTTTTTTATAGTAAAACTGAAATATGCAGTATTTAGTCATTAGAGCCCTAAAAGATCAATAATGCAGGACACCATTGATTTTAATTATTTCATATTTTTGAGTAATCACAGTGAAAAGATAAATAAAAAATCACTAAATATATTTGGGATCCAAAAGATGCCCCACTCATAAAGTGATACATTTTTATTAGGTTTTTCTTTTACTTTCCACACTGAAGTTACGAGATCAACTTCAGATATATCTGTCCATTTTATGCTGGAACTATTATTTTGTTTGTTTTATGCTCTTTTGTCAAATAAAACGTTGATGTTTTTATATGGCTACTACACAATATATGCAATATTTACCACATAAAACATTTTAAAGTGAAATATTTGAAGTAATTGAAGCACTGAAAATAATTCATTATAACATGGATTTTTTGTCTTTTTTGAGCAATGGCAAAAAAAAGAAAAATGAAGAAAGACAAAAAAAAAACAAAACAGCCTGCATGGCAGCTTTTGTGTCAACATTGCAACTTTTTCTCGTTAGATTTCACCTCATTCCACTTTTTTTATTGTTCTTTTTTATTTTTACAATCGTATTTCCAGAATATGTGGCGGGCCGCTAAACAATTAGCTGCGGGCCGCACTTTGGACACCCCTGGTGTAGTCGATAAGCTTCTTCTTTTTCTCTACCTTCTTGTAATGGGACACTCACCCTCTGCTGTTGCCATTTCTAATATAAAGTAGCGTGCATGGAAGCACTAAAAACTACCAGTGTACTTTACATAATCCACCCAAGGATTTTGGTTGTGCTTACCGACCTCGAAGCAATTTTACTTGGTACATGGTGTAATGATAAGTGTGACCAGTAGATGGCAGTCACACATAAGAGATTACATGTAGACTGCAATATGACGCCAGTAAACAACACCAAAATGTTATAAGTTCCATTGAAAATATAGAACATTACACACGGTGCTCAAAAATCTATCAAAATGTTTTAGTAGGACTTGGGTAAGCTAGATGGATTGTACTGTGCTTCAACATACACGTATTATTATGGTGTGTGTATAAGGTAAGACATATTATCTGACGTTTTGTTTCGCAATATTATGCAAAGGCAACTTTTCTTACCTTCTGGTACCTGCTGATCTGTATTTGGGAATTGCATCAGTCCTGAAAATTTGCACGCGTCCGCCTTTGTAGTCTGTAGTCGATAAGCTTCTTCTTTTTCTCGATCTTCTTGTTATGGGACATTCATCCTCCACTGTTGCCATTTCTAATATAAAGTAGTGTAAAGTTCTTACTTATATCTGTCAGTAAACTCGCCATGAAAGCGCTAAAACATACCGGTGTAGTGAGTTTACATTATTCACCCAAGTAACTTTAGTTATTAAGTTAAAGTACCACTGATAGTCACACACACACACAAGGTGTGGCGAAATTATTCTCTGCATTTGACCCATCACCCTTGATCACCCCCCTGGGAGGTGAGGGGAGCAGTGAGCAGCAGCAGTGGCCACGCCCGGGAATCATTTTTGGTGATTCAACCCCCAATTCCAACCCTTGATGCTGAGTGCCAAGCAGGGCGGACACTCTAACCACTAGGCCACTATTAGAGAGTTCCGGTCGGACGGTTTTTCACGGGACACATTTCCGGCCTAGTTGTTGCACTAGTGAGCCACGGATGAGGAGATGCTGCTCCGTTATTGATTGAAGTAAAGTCCGAATGTCATTAAAACAGTTAGCTCCATCTTTTGACACTTCTTCCACTCCCGTCCTTGCACGCTACACCGCTACAACAAAGATGACAGGGGGAAGACGCTGTCAAAGGTGAGCCACGTAAATAAGAGCGCCCACAAAACGCAGCAGAAAGCGGTTTGAAGATGATGTGTAAAACATAATCTATGCAACATTTTGACCAAAAAACCACCATCACATGTTATGTAGACCACAAGGAAGTCTTTTACATTTAGAAAAAAAAAATCATAACATGACTCCTTTAAAGGCCTACTGAAAGCCACTACTAGCGACCACGCAGTCTGATAGTTTATATATCAATGATGACATCTTAACATTGCAACACATGCCAATACGGCCGGGTTAACTTATAAAGTGACATTTTACATTTCCCGCTAAACTTCCGGTTGAAAACGTCTATGTATGATGACGTATGCGCGTGACGTCAATGGTTGAAACGGAAGTATTCGGACACATTGAATCCAATACAAAAAGCTCTGTTTTCATCTCAAAATTCCACAGTATTCTGGACATCTGTGTTGATGAATCTTTTGCAATTTGTTTAATGAACAATGAAGACTGCAAAGAAGAAAGCTGTAGGTGGGATCGGTGTATTAGCGGCTGGCTGCAGCAACACAACCAGGCAGACGCGCTATCCGACGCTAGCCGCCAACCGCATCGATGAGTAGGTGGAGTCCTTCGTCGCGCCGTCGATCGCTGGAACGCAGGTGAGCACGGGTGTTGATGAGCAGATGAGGGCTGGCTAGCGTAGGTGGAGAGCTAATGTTTTTAGCATAGCTCTGTGAGGTCCCGTTGCTAAGTTAGCTTCAATGGCGTCATTAGCAACAGCATTGTTAAGCTTCGCCAGGCTGGAAAGCATTAACCGTGTATTTACATGTCCATGGTTTAATAGTATTGTTGATCTTCTGTCTATCCTTCCAGGCAGGGGTTTATTTCTTTAGTTTCTATCTGCAGTTAAGCCCGATGCTATCACGTTAGCTCCGTAGCTAAAGTGCTTCACCGATGTATTGTCGTGGAGATAAAAGTCACTGTGAATGTCCATTTGGCGTTCTGGACTCTCATTTTCAAGAGGATATAGTATCCCAGGTGCTTTAAAATACAAATCCGTGATTCACAATAGAAAAAGGAGAGAGTGTGGAATCCAATGAGCCAGCTTGTACCTAAGTTACGGTCAAAGCGAAAAAAGATACGTCCTGCACTGCACTCTAGTCCTTCACTCTCACGTTCCTCATCCACGAATCTTTCATCCTGGCTCAAATTAATGGGGTAATCGTTGCTTTCTCGGTCCGAATGGCTCTCGCTGCTGGTGTAAACAATGGGGAAATGTGAGGAGCCTTTCAACCTGTGACGTCACGCTACTTCCGCTACAGGCAAGGCTTTTTTTTTATCAGCGACCAAAAGTTGCGAACTTTATCGTCGTTGTTCTCTACTAAATCCTTTCAGCAAAAATATGACAATATCGCAAAATGATCAAGTATGACACACAGAATGGATCTGCTATCCCCGTTTAAATTTTAAAAAATCATTTTAGTAGGCCTTTAATGCACCTTTTGTATGAAAAAAGAGCTGACTAGGCTCGCTCACCGGCAGTGCGCCTTATAATCCGGTGCGCCCTATGGTCCGGAAAATACGGCCTTTCCTCCTAATTACTTTTCACACCAAATGCTACTGAGAGGTGTCGTTGCATCTCAATGTTCACGCTCCGTATACGTGAAGTTGCAGACAATTATCGATCGGGCTGATATTCTCCACCACTTAACCTTTACACGAGCTGGACGGCATATGAGGTCCCTTTATTGAATGTGTACTTTCACGTTGTTCTCCGGTGACAGGGCTGATCAATAGGCGCCCTTCATTAGGGCTGCGGGCGGACCGGCTGTGCACGGTTCGCTCGCCCGCCATAAAAGTTTCTTGGAAGTTGCCACTTATCACGCCGCTCTATCTCATCACCTGAAGAGTGTTCTCCGTGCAATGGCCCGCCACATTATCTCATTAAAATGCACAAAGACAACTCCTTCTCTTTATCTTTGATAATCTAATTAGCATCAGCCAGATGGTTTAATAAGGGGATATCGGCTCCGTTTAGCCTCCCAAACGGCCCGCTGGAGGAGAAGAGTGGAGGAGGCTCCTCTCCACACTCCTCTTCACTCTGAATAGCTCTCCAGGGTTCACATTATTGCTTCCTGTGCCTGAGGCCAACCACTCCAACTCAGGAGTTTAGGGAGGATGAATGCATCCAGGAGAGACGTGCTCCAAGTGAATCAAATAGGCCGCCATGTTGGAGACTGCTGGGAGGGTTTTTAAACCAAATAGCTGGCTTCACCTTTGGTTTCCCCCCCACAAGGAGGGAGGAAACATCTCGGATTTGGCTTGAAATGGTTTCATTGTTTGAAGATCGTTCACCGTTTGCGTGAGTAGGACATCGCACAAAAAAGTGACACAAGACTGCGGGAGATCCAAACATATGTAAGGTGTTTTTTACGAGATTAGAGGAGGAACTTCTACTAATAAAAGTGAGAATTTAGTCAGACATCATACAAACCCCGTTTCCATATGAGTTGGGAAATGGTGTTAGATGTAAATATAAACGGAATACAATGATTTGCAAATCATTTTCAAGCCATATTCAGTTGAATATGCTACAAAGACAACATATTTCATGTTCAAACTCATAAACATTTGTTTTGTGTGCAAATAATCATTAACTTTATAATTTGATGGCAGCAACACGTGACAAAGAAGTTGGGAAAGGTGGCAATAAATACTGATAAAGTTGAGGAATGCTCATCAAACACTTATTTGGAACATCCCACAGGTGAACAGGCTAATTGGGAACAGGTGGGTGCCATGATTGGGTATAAAAGTAGATTCCATGAAATGCTCAGTCATTCACAAACAAGGATGGGGCGAGGCAGGCCCGGCCCTAACCAATCTGGCGCCCTAGGCAAGATTTGAGGTGGCGCCCCCCCACATCGGCAGTGAAGTGTATATACTCACAAGAAACCGAATAGCTTTGTCTTTGACCTTTTTTTTTACTTAAAGAAAGCAAATTAACAATCAGAATTGTTAACAAGATAAAAAAAAATATGGATAAATAAATGAATACAAAAAATAAAAAATGAATATATGAAATACAATATTTTTTACATACATAAACACAAAATAAAACGTGTCAACAAGTTGCATAAAATACATTAAAAATACAATATAAATAAGGCACTGCACAAAACAAGATATCAAACCAGTATGACTTTAACAACTATATTACAAAAAAAGGGGATCCTACAGAGTTCTCTATTTGTGCTTTTTAATATTGCATTAACTAGAATGACTTACAAATTACTGTACACCAGGGAGTACTGTAATTACCTAACGTTACATTATTATTTTCCATAACAATTTAGCCCCCTCCACAATATTAACCCGACGTTAAAACAGAACTAGCTATTTATTGATTAGCAATTGCCGAATCATGTAACATTAGCTTAATGCTAAAAAGACAGGTTACTATCACATTCTGTAACAGACAAATAATTTCATGTAGGCTAACGTTACCTACCTGCTACCTCTGTCTTTTTCTCGTTTCTCCTCCTCTTCTTTTCTCTTTTTTCTCCCCTGGGCACCTGACAGTTTTGGCCGTTTTGACATCTTGTGTTGATTTTTTGATGTGGTGACGTCCAAAAAGAGTCATGATACGGGAAGGGAGGGGGCGCACCGTGCCGGGGGAGGGGGGAGGGGGGGCGTAATGTTGTAACAAATAATATTTCTATTAAATAGGCTTTACTTTGCATTTTAATTAACGTGGGATTATTTTATGTATTTAGAAATAATGGTACCAACTTTTTTTATTTTTTTCCTCCAACATTTGTGGCACTGGCGTGGCGCCCCCTGATGGACGGCGCCCTTAGCATTTGCCTATACGGCCTATGCCACGGGCCGGCCCTGGGGCGAGGGTCACCACTTTGTCAACAAATGCGTGAGCAAATTGTTGAACAGTTTAAGAACAACCTTTCTCAAGCAGCTATTGCAAGGAATTTAGGGATTTCACCATCTACGCTCCGTAATATCATCAAAGGGTTCAGAGAATGTGGAGAAATCACTGCACGTAAGCAGCTAAGCCCGTGACCTTCCATCCCTCAGGCTGTACTGCATCAACAAGCCACATCAGTGTGTAAAGGATATCACCACATGGGCTCAGGAACACTTCAGAAAACCACTGTCAGTAACTACAGTTGGTCGCTACATCTGTAAGTGCAAGTTAAAACTCTCCTATGCATGGCGAAAACCATTTATCAACAACACCCAGAAACGCCGTCGGCTTCGCTGGGCCTGAGCTCATCTAAGATGGACTGATACAAAGTGGAAAAGTGTTCTGTGGTCTGACGAGTCCACATTTCAAATTGTTTTTGGAAACTGTGGACGTCGTGTCTTCCGGACCAAAGAGGAAAAGAACCATCCGGATTGTTCTAGGCGCAAAGTGTAAAAGCCAGCATGTGTGATGGTATGGGGGTGTATTAGTGCCCAAGACATGGGTAACTTACACATCTGTGAAGGCGCCATTAATGCTGAAAGGTACATACAGCTTTTGGAGCACCATGTACCAAATAAAATAGCTTCAAGGTCGGTAAGCACAACCAAAATGATTCCGTACATTAGGCGCACCGGGTTACAAAGCGCACTGTCGAGTTTTGAGAAAAATGAAAGGATTTTAAGTGCGCCAAGAGAGTGACACAAGACTGCTGGATGGCCAGAGACATTAAACACGGTCTAAATCAGGACTTTTGAGGACAAACGAGTGACACAGGCAAGCATTTGGCTCGCCCACAATTCCGGCGCCTTTTTGCGCTCTGACTTGAAGGCGCCGGAACGAAGTGAAATGATTAAGGAAGAGAAGAGTTCAATGTCCAGATTACATTTGAGGAGTCTTCTCTGCTCCTGACACTTCTCCCCACAGCGTAATGAGTGAATGCATCAAGTCAAGTCCGGACCGCGTCAAGCAGGACCGCGGCTCGCCGAGCAGCCGGACATTACGGTGCAAGGTCTGGTCGCCTTACAAGACTCTTGGCAGAGAAGCGCTCAATTAACTCCAGCAGGCCCATTCTGCTTTCTGACCAGTGGAGAGGAACCATCAGGCCAGCTTTTAGCAATAAGAAGATGTAGACAGAAGTGCGAGATAAGGGTCTTCCATTCAGATTGACACTTGGAAAGAGAGGCAGGTCAGTTGGAAGAAGTCAGGCTCAAGTCCAGCTAAGACTCCTTAAACATTTTTTTGACATGTTCTATCTACACTTTTGTTCAAATGTAACAAACACTTATTTGACTGATGTTTGGATACTCTACATACGTTTTGAGTGATTCTACACATTTGGGTATGGATCCAATACCAAGTAATTACAGGGTGATTCATTAAAGTTATCCTATGTCCAGGGACATATTTTATAAACAATAAAAAAAAATAACGATTTAAAAAAATCTGAATTTAGTCAAAAATTACACAAAAAAGAATGACACAAGACTGCTGGATCTGTGAACATTCACATAGCAAGGTGTTTTCATGAGAATGTAATCACACAAAAAGAGTCACACAAGACTGCTGGATCTCTGAACATCCATGTTGCAAGGTGTTTTCATGAGAGATTAGTCAGAATTCATAGAAAAAAGAGTGACACAAGACTGCTGGATCTGTGAACATCCATGTAGGAAGGTATTTTCATGAGAATTTAGTCAAATTTAATAGAAAAAAGAGTGACACAAGACTGCTGGATCTCTGAACATCCTTGTAGCAAGGTGTTTTCATGAGAATTTAGTCAGATTTCATTAAAAAAAGTGACACAAGACTGCTGGATCTCTGAACCTCATGTAGCAAGGTGTTGTCATGAGAATTAAACAAAATTCATAGAAAAAAGAGTGACACAAGACTGTTGGATCTCTGAACATCATGTAGCAAGGTGTTTTCATGAGAATTAAGTCAGAATTAATAGACAAAAGAGTGACACAAGACTGTTGGATCTCTGAACATCCATGTAACAAGGTGTTTTCATGAGAATTTAGTCAGATTTCATTAAAACAAGTGACACAAGACTGCTGGATCTCTGAACATCATGTAGCAAGGTGTTGTCATGAGAATTTAATCAAAATTCATAGAAAAAAGAGTGACACAAGACTGTTGGATCTCTGAACATCATGTAGCAAGGTGTTTTCATGAGAATTAAGTCAGAATTCATAGACAAAAGAGTGACACAAGACTGTTGGCTTTCTGAACATCCATGTAGCAAGGTGTTTTCATGAGAGTTTAGTCAGATTTCATTAAAACAAGTGACACAAGACTGCTGGATCTCTGAACATCATGTAGCAAGGTGTTGTCATGAGAATTTAATCAAAATTCATAGAAAAAAAGAGTGACACAAGACTGTTGGATCTCCGAACATCATGTAGCAAGGTGTTTTCATGAGAATTTAGTCAGATTTCATTTTAAAAAAAAGTGACACAAGACTGCTGGATCTCTGAACATCATGTAGCAAGGTGTTGTCATGAGAATGTAATCAACATTCATAGAAAAAAGAGTGACACAAGACTGCTGAATCTCTGAACATCATGTAGCAAGGTTTTTTCATGAGAATTTAGTCATAATTCATAGACAAAAGAGTGACACAAGACTGTTGGATCTCTGAACATACATGTAGCAAGGTGTTTTCATGAGAATTAGATATACAAAAAGAGTGACACAAGACTGCTGGCTCTCTGAACATCCATGTAGCAATGTGTTTTCATGAGAATTTAATCATACAAAAAGAGTGACACAAGACTGTTGGATGTCTGAACATCCATGTAGCAAGGTGTTTTCATGAGAATTTAATCATACAAAAAGAGTGAGACAAGACTGTTGGTTCTCTGAACATCATGTAGCAAGGTTTTTTCATGAGAATTTAGTCAGAATTCATAGAAAAAAGAGTGACACAAGACTGTTGGATCTCTGAACATCATGTAGCAAGTGTTTTCATGAGAATTTAGTCAAAATTCATAGACAAAAGAGTGACACAAGACTGTTGGATCTCTGAACATCCATGTAGCAAGGTTTTTTCATGAGAATTTAGTCAGAATTCATAGACAAAAGAGTGACACAAGACTGTTGGCTCTCTGAACATCCATGTAGCAAGGCGTTTTCATGAGAATTTAATCATACAAAAAGAGTGACACAAGACTGTTGGCTCTCTGAACATCATGTAACAAGGTTTTTTCATGAGAATTTAGTCAGAATTCATAGAAAAAAGAGTGACACAAGACTGTTGGATCTCTGAACATCATGTAGCAAGTGTTTTCATGAGAATTTAGTCAAAATTCATAGACAAAAGAGTGACACAAGACTGTTGGATCTCTGAACATCCATGTAGCAAGGTTTTTTCATGAGAATTTAGTCAGAATTCATAGACAAAAGAGTGACACAAGACTGCTGGATCTCTGAACATCCATGTAGCAAGGTGTTGTCATGAGAATTTAGTCTGAAATTATACAAAAAAGAGTGACACAAGACTTTTGGATCTCTGAACATTCATGTAGCAATGTTTTTTCATGAGAATTTAGTCCAAATTCATAGACAAAAGAGTGACACAAGACCGTTGAATGTGTAGTTTTTCTGTTAGCGGTTAGCTATTGTATCCTCCTGCGGTGTGTAGTGAGGTATTCCTCGTCCTGCAGGGAAACATTGTTTATTTGTTGCCACGGAGGCGTGGATTAGTGTTTTAGAAGTAGCTAAAACACAGTCGAAAACTTTATTTTTGCAAATATAAAGATCATTTGGAATTTGATGCCTGGAACATGTTTCAAAAAAGCTGGCACAAGTGGCAAAAAAGACTGACAAAGTTGAGGACTAATCATCAAACGCTTATTTGGAACATCCCACAGGTGTGCAGGCTAATTGGGAACAGGTGGGTGCCATGATTGGGTATAAAATAGATTCCATGAAATGCTCAGTCATTCACAAACAAGGATGGGGCGAGGGTCACCACTTTGTCAACAAATGCCTGAGCAAATTGTTGAACAGTTTAAGAACAACATTTCTCAACGAGCTATTGCAAGGAATTTAGGGATTTCACCATCTACGCTCCGTAATATCATCAAAAGGTTCAGAGAGTTTGGAGAAATCACTGCACGTAAGCCATGATTTTATGGACCTTCGATCCCTCAGGCGATACTGCATCAAAAAGTGTGTAAAGGATATCACCACATGGGCTCAGGAACACTTCATAAAACCACTGTCAGTAACTGCTGTCCGTCGCTACATCTGTAAGTGCGAGTTAAAACTCTACTATACAAAGTGAAAGCCATTTATCAACAACACCCAGAAACGCTGCTGGCTTTGCTGGGCCTGAGTGCATTTAAGAAAGACTGATGCTAAGTGTAAAAGTGTTCTGTGGTCCGACGAGTCCACATTTCAAATTGTCTTTGGAAACTGTGGACGTCGTGTCCTCCGGACCAAAGAGGAAAAGAACCATACAGATTGTTATCGGCGCAAAGTTCAAAAGCCAGCGTCTGAGATGGTGTGGGGGTGTATTAGTGCTCAACTTACACATCTGTGAAGGCACCATTAATGCTGAAAGGTACATACAGCTTTTGGAGCAACATATGTTGCCATCCAAGCAACGTTATCATGGACGCCCCTGCTTATTTCAGCAAGACAACGCCAAGTTACAACAGTGTGGCTTCATAGTAAAAGAGTGTGGGTACTAGACTGGCCTGCCTGTAGTCCAGACATTGAAAATGTGTGGCACCTGCAATGTGAGAAGGGAGACCCCCGGACTGTTGAACAACTTAAGCTGTACATCAAGCAAGAATGGGAAAGAATTCCACTTCAAAAATGTGTCTCCTCACTTCCCAAACCAAAACTGAGTGTTGTTAAAAGGAAAGGCCATGTAACACAGTGGTGAACATGCCCTTTCCCAACTACTTTGGCACGTGTTGCAGCCATGAAATTCTAAGTTAATGATTATTTGCAAAAAAAAAAAAAAGTTGATGAGTTTGAACATGAAATATGTTGTCTTTGTAGCATATTCAACTGAATATGGCTTGAAAAGGATTTGCAAATCATTGTATTCTGTTTATATTTACATCTAACACCATTTCCCAACTCATATGGAAACGGGGTTTGTGTTGGAATTATTGGAACCTGATTCTGCATCCCTAAAAGCAAGTCTTGTAGAAGGGAATTACTTTGGGTAAATTGCTTTTCTGCTTTGACTGAATCCAGACGAAATATTGTCCAATGCTTGACACTGTAATTATCTCCTGAGCTGCTCTTGTCTTGAAGGCTGCGTCCATGCGTGAAACCGTGGACGTCCATGTGTGGGTGTCCTTTTCCCGGGAAGAACCAAAATAAAAAAAAAGCTTACATCAAATTGGGTGAGGCAGACTTAACTACATCTTAGTCAGAGTTCAGCAAATTATGGCCCGGGGGTCGCATGCGGCCCGTTAAGCTTTTCAATCTGGCCCGCCGGACAATCCCAAAATATTTTTAGATGTTTAAGATGTAAAGTGTAGCTGCCATTATGATGTGCACAGATGTTTTCTAATGACCGTAAGTCTTCAACTATACTAAGTATTTCAATGGTTGGAATCTGCGCTTTTGCAGGATATACTAGTTACTAGGGCTGTGAATCTTTGGGTGTCCCACGATTCGATTCAATATCGATTCTTGGGGTCACGATTAGATTCAAAATCGATTTTTTTTCAATTCAACGCGATTCTCGATTCAAAAAGGATATTTTCCCGATTGAAAAGGATTGTCTATTGATGGAATACATAGATTTGATCAGGATCTACCCCAGTCTGCTGACATGCAAGCAGAGTAAAAAGCTTTTATAATTGTAAAGGACAATGTTTTATCAACTGATTGCAATAATGTACATTTGTTTTAACTATTAAATGAAGCAAAAATATGACTTATTTTATCTTTGTGCAAATATTGGACACAGTGTGTTGTCAAGCTTATGAGATGTGATGCAAGTGTAAGCCACTGTCACACTATTGTTCTTTTTTATAAATGTCTAATGATAATGTCAATGAGGGATTTTTAATCACTGCTATGTTGAAATTGTTACTAATATTGATACTGTTGTTGATAATATTCATTTTTGTTTCACTACTTTTGTGTGTTTGTGTCTCCTCTCAATTGTTGTGTTAGTGTCTCCTCTCAATTGTTGTGTGTGGTGTTTGTGTCTCCTCTCAATTGTTGTGTGTGGTGTTTGTGTCTCCTCTCAATTGTTGTGTGTGGTGTTTGTGTCTCCTCTCAATTGTTGTGTGTGGTGTTTGTGTCTCCTCTCAATTGTTGTGTGTGGTGTTTGTGTCTCCTCTCAATTGTTGTGTGTGGTGTTTGTGTCTCCTCTCAATTGTTGTGTGTGGTGTTTGTGTCTCCTCTCTATTGTTGTGTGTGGTGTTTGTGTCTCCTCTCAATTGTTGTGTGTGGTGTTTGTGTCTCCTCTCAATTGTTGTGTGTGGTGTTTGTGTCTCCTCTCAATTGTTGTGTGTGGTGTTTGTGTCTCCTCTCAATTGTTGTGTGTGGTGTTTGTGTTTCCTCTCAATTGTTGTGTGTGGTGTTTGTGTCTCCTCTCAATTGTTGTGTGTGGTGTTTGTGTCTCCTCTCAATTGTTGTGTGTGGTGTTTGTGTCTCCTCTCAATTGTTGTGTGTGGTGTTTGTGTCTCCTCTCAATTGTTGTGTGTGGTGTTTGTGCCTCCTCTCAATTGTTGTGTGTGGTGTTTGTGTCTCCTCTCAATTGTTGTGTGTGGTGTTTGTGTCTCCTCTCAATTGTTGTGTGTGGTGTTTGTGTCTCCTCTCAATTGTTGTGTGTGGTGTTTGTGTCTCCTCTCAATTGTTGTGTGTGGTGTTTGTGTCTCCTCTCAATTGTTGTGTGTGGTGTTTGTGTCTCCTCTCAATTGTTGTGTGTGGTGTTTGTGTCTCCTCTCAATTGTTGTGTTTATTGCACTTCTGAGTGTTGCTGGCTCGGCTTTGCTTTTGGAATTGGATTGCATTGTTATGGTATTGCTGTGTATTGTTTTGTTGGATTGATTAATAAAAGAACCACTGGTTTAAAGTCATATTTGCGACAATTACTTTTTACTGTCAACTGAGTTTCGTTTTTTTTTTTAATGATTTGTGCCTCAGGTTTTTTTTTCAACGCAAAAAATGTGCCTTGGCTCAAAAAAGGTTGAAAAAGACTTGAGTTGGACTATCAACATCTATCCATTTTTGTAATATTACCCTTTTTTGTTATGATCCATATCGAAAGAAATCAGGGATGTCCGATATTGGCTTTTTGCCGATATCCGATATTCTGATTTTGTCCAACTCTTTAATTATTGATACCGATATCAACCGATACGGATATATACAGTCGTGGAATTAACACATTATTATGCCTAATTTGGACAACCAGGTATGGTTAGAAAATAATAAAATAAAATAAAATAAATAAATTTAAAAAAAATTCTTGAATAAAAAAGAAAGTAAAACAATATAAAAACAGTTACATAGAAACTAGTAATGAATGAAAATGAGTAAAATGAAGTGTTAAAGGTTAGTACTATTAGTGGAGCAGCAGCACGCACAATCATGTGTGCTTACGGACTGTATCCCTTGCAGACTGTATTGATATATATTGATATATAATGTAGGAAGCAGAATATTAATAACAGAAATAAACAACCTTTTTGTGTGAATGAGTGTAAATGGGGGAGGGAGGTTTTTTTGGCTTGGTGCACTAATTGTAAGTGTATCTTGTGTTTTTTATGTGGATTTAATACATTTAAAAAAAATAATAATAAAAAAAAAACAAAAAAAAACTATACCGATTATAAAAAACCTGATACCGATAATTTCCGATATTACATTTTAAAGCATTTATCGGCCGTATTATCGGACATCTCTAAAAGAAATGCATTTTTACTCTTTGATGACACGTTACTAAATTCCTAAAAATAGATACTGAAAAATTGTCACATGGAGGATTACGCTTGCTGCGCGGTTGTTCTCCCAATGCAACAATGGACGGCTCCGGACAACAGCGTGAAGGTAGGCTTTGGTTTATTAACATAAATAATCCACACTACCAAAATGCAGGCAAAACAACAAAAAGGCAAGCATGCCTAAAACACATGAAGCTAAGACTTAGCATGGACTAGGACAGGGGTCACCAACCTTTTTGAAAGCAAGAGCTACTTCTTGGGTACTGATTAATGTGAAGGGCTACCAGTTTGATACAGTTTGATACCATCATTTACCTTTAACTCTATGTTATTATTAATAATTAATGATATTTACACTTAATTGAACTGTTTAAAAGAGGAGAAAACACGAAAAAAATGACAATTACGAAAAAAATGACAATTAAATTTTGAAACATAGTTTATCTTCAATTTCGACTCTTTAAAATTCCAAATTCAACCCAAAAAAAAGAAGAGAAAAACTTAAAAAAAGAATTTATGGAACATCATTAGTAATTTTTCCTGTTTAAGATTAATTTTAGAATTTTGATGACATGTTTTAAATAGGTCAAAATCCAATCTGCACTTTGTTAGAATATATAACAAATTGGACCAAGCTATATTTCTAACAAAGACAAATCATTATTTCTTCTAGATTTTCCAGAACAAAAATTTTAAAAGAAATTCAAAAGACTTTGAAATAAGATTTAAATTTGATTCTACAGATTTTCTAGATTTGCCAGAATAATTTTTTTGAATTTTAATCATAATAAGTTTGAAGAAATATTTCACAAATATTCTTCGTCGAAAAAACAGAAGCTAAAATGAAGAATTAAATTAAAATGTATTTATTATTTTTTACAATAAAAAAACAATTACTTGAACATTGATTTAAATTGTCGGGAAAGAAGAGGAAGGAATTTAAAAGGTAAAAAGGTATATGTGTTTAAAAATCCTAAAATCATTTTTAAGGTTGTATTTTTTCTCTAAAATTGTCTTTCTGAAAGTTATAAGGAGCAAAGTAAAAAAAATAATGAATTTATTTAAACAAGTGAAGACCAAGTCTTTAAAATATTTTCTTGGATTTTCAAATTCTATTTGAGTTTTGTCTCTCTTAGAATTAAAAATGTCGGGCAAAGCGAGACCAGCTTGCTAGTAAATAAATAAAATGTAAAAAATAGAGTCAGCTCACTGGTAAGTGCTGCTATTTGAGCTATTTTTAGAACAGGCCAGCGGGCTACTCATCTGGTCCTTACGGGCTACCTGGTGCCCGCGGGTACCGCGTTGGTGACCCCTGTACTAGGACATGGAATAAACAAAACTTACGTGGCATAGGTGTGACGCAAACAATTAATCCACACCGAGTGACCGGAAAAGGCAGAACTAAATAGAGTCTCTGATGAGTAAGAGGTGCGCGTACAAGGCAGGTGAAAATCAAGTAACCATGGTGACGAAACAAATTCACAGGTGCACAAGCAATAACAAAAGGAGTCCAAAACTAACAGAAAACACAAAACATGATCCACGGATCATGACAAAATAAAATAATAATAATAAAGAATAATTAATAAAATAAATAATAATAAAATAAATAATAATACAATAAATAATAATACAATAATTACACCCCCCCCTCCGGACACATTTTTTTGTTTCTCTAAATTTGGCCCCCCGAGTCAAAGTAATTGCCCAGGCCTGATATAAGTCCTTCTCTTTGGAAGTGCGATGATGGCTTACAGGTGTGTGACAAGATGTATGATTTATAAAAATGCCCAGTATACATCCTGACTGACGCCTTCCTGTCCACACTTGATGTTATTTATACACACGTGGTGTTGCAGCCGTCACCTACTCGCTTTTCTCTTGAATTATTCACCGGTGTCATCATCTTGACCTGTTCCCTGTCAGTACTGGAGCGCGTGTGTGCGTGAGTGTGTGCGTGAGTGTGTGCGTGAGTGTGTGCGTGAGTGTGTGCGCACGCCAAGGCCGAGCGGCGCCCCCACCACCACCCCCCACCCCCCTCGCCTGTAATTTGTGTCACCGACTCCAGTTTGATGGCTGAGCAGTGCAACCTCCGCACGACTTTGTCTCCGACGCGATGTATATACGTCCGTGTGAACCTTGCAGAATGTGTGTGTGTGTGTGTGTGTGTGTGTGCGCGTGCACCTGTACGCCGCCGACACGCGGTGTCACGGTGAGGAGCCCGGAGGAGACAGCTGAGGCCGCGTGGAGGCGACGGGGGGCCCTCGCAGCTGCCACTTGTCACATTAGTCAGCTCAAATTTGGAGGAAATCAATTCGGAAGCCTAATTCGCCCGACGACCAAACACACACACACACACACACACACACACACACACACACACACACACACACACACACACACACACACACACACACACACACACACACACGCCGCCAAACTCCACCTAAGACGAGCGTCGCGCTCTCAGGGGACCCAAGTCATCAATCTTAAATCAGCTCCTCCAAACTAATGGCGGTCCCAACCTGACCGGCCCTGCTAAGTTGAATTATTACCGCGTTGACAAAAAACGGCGGCAGGAAGGAAGCGCTGCTAATGACAGGAAGTGAGTGATGCATACACAAGCGGCCTCCGCAAACAGGTGGGAGATGACACCTGTGCGTATGCTAATGCCCGGCAGCAGTCAGCACACATTACCTGCAAAGACCACCTGGTGGTCCTCACAATGCCTGCAGACAGGTTTCCACACGGAGGACTACCTTTTCACTTGGCCCTGCAAGTCCGTAAAGTTCTTGTAGAAAACAAACAAAAAAACATCAAGGTGTTTGAAACAATGACGCCAATTTTTTTTTTTTTTGTCCTTTCCAGCTTCTCAGGCAAATCATATAGTTGATGCAATGCAAAAAGTGAAATCTAAGTAAGATGAAATATGTCAAATAAGAGTGATATTTGCTTATTTTCTGTCTGATAAGATCATTCTTCTCACTAAGCAGATTTTATGTGAGAGTGTTTTACTTGTTTTAAGGGTTTTGCTCCTAAATGATCTCAGTAAGATAGTACAGCCCTGCTGGTATCCGGCAAGGACAAGTCACAGGTGGAGAAAATCCTCAGTGCTGAGCTGTGTAGAACTTGCACCTGGCTCGCTGACAACAAGCTATCCATCCACTTGGGTAAAACAGAATCCATCCTGTTTGGGTCCCACATCAAACTTAAGAGAGTCAATCACTTCACCATAAAAGTAGGTGACAGTGTCATCACCAGGAAAGATGAGGTCACCTACCTAGGTTCCATTCTAGAGGCTAACCTTTCCTGTGATAAAATGGCAACCAAGGTAATCAAAAAGGTTAACCAACGAACGAGATTTCTCTACAGAATTTCCTCTCTGGTCAACAAAAGCACCTTGAGGATTCTGGCGGGAACTCTCGTTCAACCCTTTTTCGATTACACATGCACCTCCTGGTACCCTAGCACCTCCAAAACCCTCAAATCTAAACTCCAAACATCCCAGAACAAGCTAGTCAGGTTACTTCTAGACCTCCACCCCAGATCCCACCTCACTCCTACCCACTTCTCTAAAGTGGGCTGGCTCAAGGTGGAGGACAGAGTTAAACAACTTGCACTGAGCCTAGTCTATAAAATCCGCTACACCTCCCTGATACCGAAGTACATGTCAAACTACTTCCTTAACGTAAATGACCGCCATAACCACAACACCAGGGGGTGCTCCACTAACCACGTTAAACCCAGATTCCGAACTAACAAAGGTCTTAACTCATTCTCTTTCTATGCCACATCAATATGGAATGCACTCCCAACAGGTATAAAAGAAAGGGCATCTCTATCCTCCTTCAAAACCGCTATAAAAGTTCACCTCCAGGCAGCTACAACCCTAAACTAACACCCTCCCCGGATTGCTAATAATCAAATGTAAACAATCAAATGCAGATTCTTTTTCTTATGCCTTCTGATCTCTCTCTCTCTCTCTCTCTCTCTCTCTCTCTCTCTATGTCCACTACTTGATGTCCATATCCCCACCCCCCCACCCCACCCCCCCTCCACACTCCTGATTGTAAATAATGTAAATAATTCAATGTGATTATCTTGTGTGATGACTGTATTATGATGATAGTATATATGATAGTATATATCTGTATCATGAATCAATTTAAGTGGACCCCGACTTAAACAAGTTGAAAAACTTATTCGGGTGTTACCATTTAGTGGTCAATTGTACGGAATATGTACTTCACTGTGCAACCTACTAATAAAAGTCTCAATCAATCAATCAATCAATCAGCTTGTTGCTGAGATTTGAGGACCTACACTAGCGTTCAAAAGTTTGGGGTCACATGTAAATGTCCTTATTTTTGAAGGAAAAGCACTGTACTTTTCAATGAAGATAACTTTAAACTAGTCTTAACTTTACAGAAATACACTCTATACATTGCTAATGTGCTAAATGACTATTCTAGCTGCAAATGTCTGCTTTTTGGTGCAATATCTACAAAGGTGTATAGAGGCCCATTTCCAGCAACTATCACTCCAGTGTTCTAATGGTACAATGTGTTTGCTCATTGGCTCAGAAGGCTAATTGATGATTAGAAAACCCTTGTGCAATCATGTTCACACATCTGAAAACACTTTAGCTCGTTACAGAAGCTACAACACTGACCTTCCTTTGAGCAGATTGAGTTTCTGGAGCATCACATTTGTGGGCTCAATTAAACGCTCAAAATGGCCAGAAAAAGAGAACTTTCATCTGAAACTCCACAGTCTATTCTTGTTCTTAGAAATGAAGGCTATTCCACTAAATTGTTTGGGTGACCCCAAACTTTTGAACGGTAGTGTATGTTGAGTAAAACATGCTTGAAACTAGAATATCAACTGATGCAAAGCTGTGTCATCAACACTCACAAGTATAAAACTACTTTTTTAAAGGCCTACTGAAAGCCACTACCAGCGACCACGCAGTCTGATAGTTTATATATCAATGATGAAATCTTAACATTGCAACACATGCCAATACGGCCGGGTTAGATTAGTAAAGTGCAATTTTAAATTTCCCGCGAAATATCCTGCTGAAAACGTCTCGGTATGATGACGCCTGCGCGTGACGTCACGGATTGTAGCGGACATTTTGGGACAGCATTGTGGCCAGCTATTAAGTCGTCTGTTTTCATCGCAAAATTCCACGGTATTCTGGACATCTGTGTTGGTGAATCTTTTGCAATTTGTTTAATGAACAATGAAGACAGCAAAGAAGAAAGCTGTAGGTGGGAAGCGGTGTATTAGCGGCCGGCTGCAGCAACACAAACGCGTAGAGAACTGGGACAACAGAGACTCTTACCAGGAGGACTTTGAGTTGGATACGTGTTGTGTTGTGCGGGTGTTTGAGTTGTATTTGCATGGCAGCTCCCGCCATCAGTGTGTGAATGTGTGTGTGAATGGGTGAATGTGGAAATACTGTCAAAGCGCTTTGAGTACCTTGAAGGTAGAAAAGCGCTATACAAGTATAACCCATTTATCATTATTTATTTATTTATTGGCGGGTTATATGGACGGGAGGGGGGAGGTGTTTGTTATGTGGCATATTAAATATAAGCCTGGTTGTGTTGTGGCTAATAGAGTATATATATGTCTTGTGTTTATTTACTGTTTTAGTCATTCCCAGCTGAATATCAGGTCCCACCCGCCTCTCCCAGCATCTTCCCTATCTGAATTGCTCCCACTGCCCTCTAGTCCTTCACTCTCACTTTCCTCATCCACAAATCTTTCATCCTCGCTCAAATTAATGGGGAAATTGTCGCTTTCTCGGTCCGAATCGCTCTCGCTGCTGGTGGCCATGATTGTAAACAATGTGCAGATGTGAGGAGCTCCACAACCTGTGACGTCACGCTACTTCCGCTACAGCCAAGGCTTTTTTATCAGCCACCAAAAGTTGCCAACTTTATCGTCGATGTTCTCTACTAAATCCTTTCAGCGAAAATATGGCAATATCTTGAAATGATCAAGTATGACACATAGAATGGATCTGCTATCCCCGTTTAAATAAGACAATTAAAGTAATAATTTCTTATTTCAAGCATGAAAAAAAAAAATCATGATGCCGAGCGCATATCATTATGTCAAGATAATGGCACTAACATTTACTTCATTTAAGAATATTTTTCAACATATTGAGCAAAAATGTCTCTTTTTTTTTTCTACCAAGAAAAGTGCACTTGTTATTAGTGTGCAGCTCCACTAATGGATATTGGACTGTTACTTTCAAAGGCAAAATTAAAGTATTGCTAGAAACATACTTTTATATGGGACTTTATTGTATTATATGTATAGTACTTGTTCCAAAAAGAAAACAGCATAAAACACAGTATATTTAAATATACTAAATGTAAAAAAGGGACTAAATATTCAAAATAATCTAGTTTGGTTACGCCATCATGAGCGCAACACAAGGTTGTAAAAGTTTCCACTACAATTCTAAAAAAGATGTCAAAAGCAAACTGAAATCAAATACACACAGCTTAAAGATTGATCAATACCTATTTATGATGGTTTATCAAAATATAAAAGAAATGTACCTGAACAGAACGCTCATGATGGTTACACCAAAAAGTAACGCTATGAATCACGTTTTTCCAAGTTTTGGGGGCATTTGTATGCTTTTTCCAAGCATCTCCTTTTTATTATCGTTGATTTTAAATGGTCAAACTAATGCATATTATATATTCATGCCCTAGTAAACTAAAAAAAAGTCATATTTATTTTGATTGTTACATTTTGAAGTGCATTTGTGCAGGTGGGTGCGAATGTAGCCATTACCTGAGCTGTACACACTAGTGAGAATATACTTATTTGAAGGTATTTTGAGGTTCATTGAGGTTAGCTAATTTAACTTGTTTTGGAAAGTCTTGACAAGCCGACTTTTCTTGTTCTATCGGCAGATAATTTTGCTTAGTTAAAAAAAAAAAAAACCTAATTTGTGTATTTTTTTTTTCTTGTTTTTGAACACTGGCTTTTTGCAGTGTGTAGACGCCCGTATCGGCTGTTCAGATTGACTTTACAACAAGAGAAGTGTGCTATACTTCTCTTGTTGCCTTATTTGTGTTTGACTTGACTAAATGTATTTATATTATCATGTGGGGCAGCCAGGAGGGGATAGAAAGAGGAGAAAAAAGGAAGACAGAGGGGGGAATTGTGGGGACAAGAGGGGGA
The DNA here is from genome assembly GCF_033978785.1 of Entelurus aequoreus. Taxonomy (NCBI): domain Eukaryota; kingdom Metazoa; phylum Chordata; class Actinopteri; order Syngnathiformes; family Syngnathidae; genus Entelurus; species Entelurus aequoreus. Next base: position 1,258,559 of record NC_084742.1, on the reverse strand, counting down.
TAAGACAAAGAGACAAAAACAACAACAACAGAGCAACTTCAGCAAATAGGATATGTACAAATATGATGGTAGAAGTGATAGCAAAGAAGCTGTTAGAATAATTGTATCTACAAACTTTGTGTTGAAATGAGTTCCCGGCGAGAAGACCAAAAACATGTTTTTGAACCTACCAAGAAGAAGGCTTGTAAAACTCCACTGTGTAGGGGGGGAAGCAACAACTTTCATGTATTGTAATCAACAGAAAGATATTGTCTGACCCAAGAACTACAAAAGCGAAGAGGAAGCAGGACCAGACTCCCTTCCAGGCACCGCTTTTTTGAACTCTTTTACGAACCTCTTTTTGAACTCTTTTATGACCTCTTTTTTGAACCAACCTTTTCTTTTGAACTGTTTTGTAATCAAAGGCGATGGCTGTTTACGACCCCCGTCCCTTTGCAAGCAGCTGTTGCCATGTGGTCATGGAAGGTCCAAATAAAAGAAGGAGGCGTGCAATCTTTTGGCAGAGCGTGATGACACTGTGCAAGGGTACGGATGTACACGTTTCTCGTCACTGAGCAGAATTTAATTCTGTCCCTGTTTAATTCCTTGCTTCTTGTCTCGCTTAATAGATGTCATCAGTGTTTGAACCTGACAGAAGCAGTTAGTGAAATAAATATTAATACAGAAATGACAATGAGCATTATTACACTACAAATGGATCAATACAAATACTAATAAAAATAACACTATAAATAATGAACAATACCAATAATTTACCTCTATTATTAACAATACAGTTGTTCAAATGCAACAATACATATACGTAATGATAACTAGAGATACAAAAGAAAGCAGAAAAATGGAGGTGAAGAAAGAGAAGCCAGCTATATTCACCTTGTAGATTGTTATAGTGACAATAGGTTACGCTTTGTCAGTGTGCCATGTGTTATCCAGTTTACCCTAGGGCAACAACGTTAATTTATGTTTGATGAAACGTGACTATATGCATGAGTGTATGTATGTATATGTACTTGTATATGTACAGTATGTGTATATGTGTGTTTGTACAGTGAATGTATATGTACATGTATGTGTATATCTGTGTTTGTACAGTGAATGTATATGTACCGTATGTGTATATGTGTGTTTGTACAGTGAATGTATATGTACAGTATGTGTATATGTATGTTTGTACAGTGAATGTATATGTACATGTATGTTTGTACAGTGAATGTATATGTACATGTATGTGTATATGTATGTTTGTACAGTGAATGTATATGTACATGTATGTGTATATGTATGTTTGTACAGTGCATGTATATGTACAGTATGTGTATATGTATGTTTGTACAGTGCATGTATATGTACATGTATGTGTATATGTATGTTTGTACAGTGCATGTATATGTACATGTATGTGTATATGTGTGTTTGTACAGTGAATGTATATGTACATGTATGTGTATATGTATGTTTGTACAGTGAATGTATATGTACATGTATGTGTATATGTATGTTTGTACAGTGCATGTATATGTACATGTATGTGTATATGTATGTTTGTACAGTGAATGTATATGTACATGTATGTGTATATGTATGTTTGTACAGTGCATGTATATGTACATGTATGTGTATATGTGTGTTTGTACAGTGCATGTATATGTACATGTATGTGTATATGTATGTTTGTACAGTGAATATATATGTACATGTATGTGTATATGTATGTTTGTACAGTGAATGTATATGTATATGTATGTTTGTACAGTGAATGTATATGTACAGTATGTGTATATGTATGTTTGTACAGTGCATGTATATGTACAATATGTGTATATGTATGTTTGTACAGTGCATGTATATGTACATGTATGTGTATATGTATGTTTGTACAGTGAATGTATATGTACATGTATGTGTATATGTATGTTTGTACAGTGAATGTATATGTACATGTATGTGTATATGTATGTTTGTACAGTGAATGTATATGTACATGTATGTGTATATGTATGTTTGTACAGTGCATGTATATGTACATGTATGTGTATATGTATGTTTGTACAGTGAATGTATATGTACATGTATGTGTATATGTATGTTTGTACAGTGCATGTATATGTACATGTATGTGTATATGTATGTTTGTACAGTGCATGTATATGTACATGTATGTGTATATGTATGTTTGTACAGTGCATGTATATGTACATGTATGTGTATATGTATGTTTGTACAGTGAATGTATATGTACATGTATGTGTATATGTATGTTTGTACAGTGCATGTATATGTACATGTATGTGTATATGTATGTTTGTACAGTGAATGTATATGTACATGTATGTTTATTTGTATGTTTGTACAGTGCATGTATATGTACATGTATGTTTGTACAGTGCATGTATATGTATGTTTTTACAGTGGATGTATATGTACAGTATGTGTATATGTGTGTTTGTACAGTGAATATGTATGTATATGTATGTTTGTACAGTGCATGTATATGTACATGTATTGTGTATATGTATGTTTGTACAGTGAATGTATATGTACATGTATGTGTATATGTATGTTTGTACAGTGAATGTATATGTACATGTATGTGTATTTGTATGTTTGTACAGTGCATGTATATGTACATGTATGTTTGTACAGTGCATGTATATGTATGTTTTTACAGTGGATGTATATGTACAGTATGTGTATATGTGTGTTTGTACAGTGAATATGTATGTATATGTATGTTTGTACAGTGCATGTATATGTACAGTATGTGTATATGTATGTTTGTACAGTGCATGTATATGTACATGTATGTATATATGTATGTTTGTACAGTGAATGTATATGTACATGTATGTGTATATGTATGTTTGTACAGTGAATGTATATGTACATGTATGTGTATATGTATGTTTGTACAGTGCATGTATATGTACAGTATGTGTATATGTGTGTTTGTACAGTGAATGTATATGTACATGTATGTATATATGTATGTTTGTACAGTGAATGTATATGTACATGTATGTGTATATGTATGTTTGTACAGTGAATGTATATGTACATGTATGTGTATATGTATGTTTGTACAGTGCATGTATATGTACAGTATGTGTATATGTGTGTTTGTACAGTGAATGTATATGTACATGTATGTGTATATGTATGTTTGTACAGTGCATGTATATGTACATGTATGTGTATATGTATGTTTGTACAGTAATTGTATATGTACAGTATGTGTATATGTGTGCTTGTACAGTGAATGTATATGTACATGTATGTGTATATGTATGTTTGTACAGTGAATGTATATGTACATGTATGTGTATATGTATGTTTGTACAGTGAATGTATATGTACATGTATGTGTATATGTATGTTTGTACAGTGCATGTATATGTACATGAATGTGTATATGTATGTTTGTACAGTGCATGTATATGTACATGTATTGTGTATATGTATGTTTGTACAGTAATTGTATATGTACAGTATGTGTATATGTGTGCTTGTACAGTGAATGTATATGTACATGTATGTGTATATGTATGTTTGTACAGTGAATGTATATGTACATGTATGTGTATATGTATGTTTGTACAGTGCATGTATATGTACATGTATATGTATATGTATGTTTGTACAGTAATTGTATATGTACAGTATGTGTATATGTGTGCTTGTACAGTGAATGTATATGTACATGTATGTGTATATGTATGTTTGTACAGTGAATGTATATGTACATGTATGTGTATATGTATGTTTGTACAGTGCATGTATATGTACATGTATGTGTATATGTATGTTTGTACAGTGCATGTATATGTACATGTATGTGTATATGTATGTTTGTACAGTGCATGTATATGTACATGTATGTGTATATGTATGTTTGTACAGTGAATGTATATGTACATGTATGTGTATATGTATGTTTGTACAGTGCATGTATATGTACATGTATGTGTATATGTATGTTTGTACAGTGAATGTATATGTACATGTATGTTTATTTGTATGTTTGTACAGTGCATGTATATGTACATGTATGTTTGTACAGTGCATGTATATGTATGTTTTTACAGTGGATGTATATGTACAGTATGTGTATATGTGTGTTTGTACAGTGAATATGTATGTATATGTATGTTTGTACAGTGCATGTATATGTACATGTATTGTGTATATGTATGTTTGTACAGTGAATGTATATGTACATGTATGTGTATATGTATGTTTGTACAGTGAATGTATATGTACATGTATGTGTATTTGTATGTTTGTACAGTGCATGTATATGTACATGTATGTTTGTACAGTGCATGTATATGTATGTTTTTACAGTGGATGTATATGTACAGTATGTGTATATGTGTGTTTGTACAGTGAATATGTATGTATATGTATGTTTGTACAGTGCATGTATATGTACAGTATGTGTATATGTATGTTTGTACAGTGCATGTATATGTACATGTATGTATATATGTATGTTTGTACAGTGAATGTATATGTACATGTATGTGTATATGTATGTTTGTACAGTGAATGTATATGTACATGTATGTGTATATGTATGTTTGTACAGTGCATGTATATGTACAGTATGTGTATATGTGTGTTTGTACAGTGAATGTATATGTACATGTATGTATATATGTATGTTTGTACAGTGAATGTATATGTACATGTATGTGTATATGTATGTTTGTACAGTGAATGTATATGTACATGTATGTGTATATGTATGTTTGTACAGTGCATGTATATGTACAGTATGTGTATATGTGTGTTTGTACAGTGAATGTATATGTACATGTATGTGTATATGTATGTTTGTACAGTGCATGTATATGTACATGTATGTGTATATGTATGTTTGTACAGTAATTGTATATGTACAGTATGTGTATATGTGTGCTTGTACAGTGAATGTATATGTACATGTATGTGTATATGTATGTTTGTACAGTGAATGTATATGTACATGTATGTGTATATGTATGTTTGTACAGTGAATGTATATGTACATGTATGTGTATATGTATGTTTGTACAGTGCATGTATATGTACATGAATGTGTATATGTATGTTTGTACAGTGCATGTATATGTACATGTATTGTGTATATGTATGTTTGTACAGTAATTGTATATGTACAGTATGTGTATATGTGTGCTTGTACAGTGAATGTATATGTACATGTATGTGTATATGTATGTTTGTACAGTGAATGTATATGTACATGTATGTGTATATGTATGTTTGTACAGTGCATGTATATGTACATGTATATGTATATGTATGTTTGTACAGTAATTGTATATGTACAGTATGTGTATATGTGTGCTTGTACAGTGAATGTATATGTACATGTATGTGTATATGTATGTTTGTACAGTGAATGTATATGTACATGTATGTGTATATGTATGTTTGTACAGTGCATGTATATGTACATGTATGTGTATATGTATGTTTGTACAGTGCATGTATATGTACATGTATGTGTATATGTATGTTTGTACAGTGCATGTATATGTACATGTATGTGTATATGTATGTTTGTACAGTGAATGTATATGTACATGTATGTGTATATGTATGTTTGTACAGTGCATGTATATGTACATGTATGTGTATATGTATGTTTGTACAGTGAATGTATATGTACATGTATGTTTATTTGTATGTTTGTACAGTGCATGTATATGTACATGTATGTTTGTACAGTGCATGTATATGTATGTTTTTACAGTGGATGTATATGTACAGTATGTGTATATGTGTGTTTGTACAGTGAATATGTATGTATATGTATGTTTGTACAGTGCATGTATATGTACATGTATTGTGTATATGTATGTTTGTACAGTGAATGTATATGTACATGTATGTGTATATGTATGTTTGTACAGTGAATGTATATGTACATGTATGTGTATTTGTATGTTTGTACAGTGCATGTATATGTACATGTATGTTTGTACAGTGCATGTATATGTATGTTTTTACAGTGGATGTATATGTACAGTATGTGTATATGTGTGTTTGTACAGTGAATATGTATGTATATGTATGTTTGTACAGTGCATGTATATGTACAGTATGTGTATATGTATGTTTGTACAGTGCATGTATATGTACATGTATGTATATATGTATGTTTGTACAGTGAATGTATATGTACATGTATGTGTATATGTATGTTTGTACAGTGAATGTATATGTACATGTATGTGTATATGTATGTTTGTACAGTGCATGTATATGTACAGTATGTGTATATGTGTGTTTGTACAGTGAATGTATATGTACATGTATGTATATATGTATGTTTGTACAGTGAATGTATATGTACATGTATGTGTATATGTATGTTTGTACAGTGAATGTATATGTACATGTATGTGTATATGTATGTTTGTACAGTGCATGTATATGTACAGTATGTGTATATGTGTGTTTGTACAGTGAATGTATATGTACATGTATGTGTATATGTATGTTTGTACAGTGCATGTATATGTACATGTATGTGTATATGTATGTTTGTACAGTAATTGTATATGTACAGTATGTGTATATGTGTGCTTGTACAGTGAATGTATATGTACATGTATGTGTATATGTATGTTTGTACAGTGAATGTATATGTACATGTATGTGTATATGTATGTTTGTACAGTGAATGTATATGTACATGTATGTGTATATGTATGTTTGTACAGTGCATGTATATGTACATGAATGTGTATATGTATGTTTGTACAGTGCATGTATATGTACATGTATTGTGTATATGTATGTTTGTACAGTAATTGTATATGTACAGTATGTGTATATGTGTGCTTGTACAGTGAATGTATATGTACATGTATGTGTATATGTATGTTTGTACAGTGAATGTATATGTACATGTATGTGTATATGTATGTTTGTACAGTGCATGTATATGTACATGTATATGTATATGTATGTTTGTACAGTGAATGTATATGTACATGTATGTGTATATGTATGTTTGTACAGTGCATGTATATGTACATGTATATGTATATGTATGTTTGTACAGTAATTGTATATGTACAGTATGTGTATATGTGTGCTTGTACAGTGAATGTATATGTACATGTATGTGTATATGTATGTTTGTACAGTGAATGTATATGTACATGTATGTGTATATGTATGTTTGTACAGTGAATGTATATGTACATGTATGTGTATATGTATGTTTGTACAGTGCATGTATATGTACATGAATGTGTATATGTATGTTTGTACAGTGCATGTATATGTACATGTATTGTGTATATGTATGTTTGTACAGTGAATGTATATGTACATGTATGTGTATATGTATGTTTGTACAGTGAATGTATATGTACATGTATGTGTATATGTATGTTTGTACAGTGCATGTATATGTACATGTATGTGTATATGTATGTTTGTACAGTGAATGTATATGTACAGTATGTGTATATGTATGTTTGTACAGTGAATGTATATGTACATGTATGTGTATATGTATGTTTGTACAGTGAATGTATATGTACATGTATGTGTATATGTATGTTTTTACAGTGGATGTATATGTACAGTATGTGTGTATCCTTAGACTGGCAACAAAATCCGACGTATGCCACTTGAGGGCCAAAAGGGGCCATAAAGTGCTGCACATGGGACCAGATCTCCCATCCCAAAGATCCCTGTGTGGCCCTCATGGTGTGAGGGCCACACAGGAACATACAGCCACAGGAACATAAAGCATATTTCTGCACTCGCTTAAGTCTTTAGTCACATAAACTGTGCTTTAGCGTCCACAGTCGGTCTAATGGCGGAAAGAATGATGATCTTGCAGACAAATGTTGACTGTTATGAGGACATATTTACCTCCCCGCCTGTCACCACCCAGCCTCACCAACGACCCCCCCCCCCCCCCCCCCCCCCCCGCCAGGTGCATGAAAGTGATGGATGGAAGTTTGTCGCTCCCCGGGCACACGGCTGAATGAAATTGAAAGCTACTGTTTATTTCCCCCCGTGTCTCTTTGCCAAATCTGCTTTGTTTGCAATTGATTTAAGCCGGGGGAGCTTTTTTTCCCCCTCCTGGTGACGGAGGGGATGATTGAATTTGTTTAGTCCCGCGTGTCTCTCCTGGCTAAATCGGATCATCGCCCTGTCAAGGCGGGCGCTCCTTGTTGAGCAGTCAAAGTTGATTTGAACAAGACGCTTTCTCGCCCCTTCATGCTGCCACCAAGAAGAGGTGCAACATCATGGTTACTGTTAGCAAGGCGCCAGGAGTAGTACTGAAGTCCTGAATCCAGACGGCGGTCCGGATCGGTTCCAAGTTGTAATCGCGTGTTCCTTTTCCCATTTCTGGCATTTCCTGAAAGCAAGACGAAGATCTGAGCAAAACTTGTCCACCTATCTGTAGCAGAATGAAGTCTCTGACGTGTCTTTGTCTCTGTGGGTGGAGGCGGGGAGCTGGCACACAGAAGGTGAGGCTCGGAACGTAAACTTAGTAGAAATCATCCAGATCAGCCCCAAAAAGTAGAGACTTGTTCCTTATCTCATTTTTGACATTTTGGAGTTATTTTTCTAACTAACTCTCTCTGCTAAGTCACTCACTGAATCACTCACTCATTCAGTTGATCACTCTGCTAACTCACTCACTCACTTTGCTAACTCACTCACTCACTTTGCTAACTCACTCACTCACTCTGCTATCTCACTCAATCACTCTGCTACTCACTTACTCATTTAATCACTCTGATAACTAACTCACTCACTAACTCACTTACTCAATCCCTCTGCTAACTCACTCACTCACTCTGCTAACTCACTTACTCACTCATTCAATCACTATGCTAATTAACCCACTCACTCACTCACCCAAACAATCAATCACTCTGCTAACTCACTCACTCACTCACTCACTCTGCTAAGTCACTTACTCACTCATTCAATCGCTATGCTAGTTAGCCCACTCACTCACTCACCCAAACAATCAATCACTCTGCTAACTAACTCACTTGATCAATCACTCTGCTAACTCACTCACTCACTCACTCACTCTGCTAACTCACTCACTCACTCATTCAATCACTGTGCTAATTAGCCCACTCACTCACTCACTCACCCAAACAATCAATCACTCTGCCAAAACACCCAATCACCCTGCTAACTCACTTATTCAATCAATCACTCTTATAACTCACTCACTCACTACACTAACTCCCTCTCACTCACTCATTCACTTACTGAATCAATGACTCCACTAACTCACTCACTCACTCACTCACTCACTCACTCACCCACTCACTCACTCACTCACTCACTCACTCACTCACTCACTCACTCACTCACTCTTATAACTCACTCACTCACTACACTAACTCCATCTCACTCACTCATTCACTTACTGAATCAATCACTCTGCTAACTCACTCACTCACTCACTCACTCAGCTAACTCACTTACTCACTCATTCAATCACTATGCTAATTAGCCCACTCACTCACTCACCCAAACAACCAATCACTCTGCCAAAACACTCAATCACCCTGCTAACTCACTTATTCAATCAATCACTCTGCTAACTCAGTCACTCACTCACTACACTAACTCCCTCTCACTCTCTCGTTCACTTACTGAATCAATCTCTCTGCTAACTCACTCACTCACTCACTCACTCTTATAACTCACTCACTCACTACACTAACTCCCTCTCACTCACTCATTCACTTACTAAATCAAACACTCCGCTAACTCACTCACTCACTCACTCACTCACTCACTAACTACACTAACTCCCTCTCACTCACTCATTCACTTACTGAATCAATCACTCTGCTAACTCACTTATTCCCTCATTCAATCACTGTGCTAATTAGCCCACTCACTCACTCACTCACCCAAACAATCAATCACTCTGCTAACTCACTCAATCACCCTGCTAACTCACTTATTCAATTAATCACTCTGCTAATTCACTCACTCACTCACTCACTCACTCACTCACTCACTCACTCACTCACTCACTCACTCACTCACTCACTCACTCACTCACTCATTCACTTACTGAATCAATCTCTCTGCTAACTCACTCACTCACCCACTCACTCACTCTTATAACTCACTCACTACACTAAGTCCCTCTCACTCACTCATTCACTTACTGAATCAATCACTCTGCTAACTCACTCACTCACTCACTCTGCTAACTCACTTACTCCCTCATTCAATCGCTATGCTAATTAACCCACTCACTCACTCACTCACCCAAACAATCAATCACTCTGCTAACTCACTCAATCACCCTGCTAACTCACTTATTCAATCAATCACTCTGCTAATTCACTCACTCACTCACTTACTCATCCACTTACAGAATCAATCTCTCGGCTACTCACTCACTCACTCACTCACTACACTAAGTCCCTCTCACTCACTCATTCACTTACTGAATCAATCACCCTGCTAACTGACTCCTTCACTCAATCAATCAATCACTCTGCTAACTCCTTCACTTACTCACTCTCTCACTCAATCCATCACTCTGCTAACTTACTATGCTAACTCCCTCTCACTCCCGCTCCCGTATCGACTTACCCACACACCAACCCACTCACTCATTCACCCACGTCTTGCTAACTCACTGCCTCTCACTCACTGACTAATTTATTCGATGACTCACTCATTCACTCGACCCACCGACCTTCCTTCCCTCTTACTAGTTCACTCACTCACTCTGTCATTCACCCGACTCACTCACTCACTCCACCAAACCCGCCGACTCACTCACTCATTCACTCACCTGTGCTTTCCAGTCTGCTAAAGGTTGCATTATATGCGGTGCTTATTCAGTAAAGGTACGATGGGTGTTTTGTTGAGTTGTGTGAGAAATTTCAAGTCAATGCCACTCCCAAGGTTCAATGACATCACCACAATGGGGTGTTTGTCATAAAAAATAGTAGGCAGCACGTTGACAAAGTGTGTTTGGGCCAAAGTTGTTGACAAAACAAGTTAGTCCACAGACCCGGTGAGGTCTTTGTTCCTGTTCCTGAATCCTCTCCATGTTTTCTCAGTGCGATGATGAGAGCAAATGACCCGAGCAGGTGTTGTCCGCTCCCCAGTCTCACATCTCCGTGATGAGGTGGGTCTGCGGTTAAGAAGAGCTTGTCAAACATACTTCCTGGTGGAAAAGCGTCTTCCTTCCTGCGGGGAGCGCGGCCATACCCCGCCATTATTCATCAGCCCGTCAGGCGCTCTCCCTCGCCAGAAGTCCGTCTCTGCAGCCATTCATCACCGCCGGCCCTAATGAAGCCTCCAAAACACCTCAGCGATATTAAACTGGGTCAATTATCATGTCGCTCTCAGGCCGCCATCAACGTAGCGGCCTCTTCTTTAGTTGGCGGAGGAGCAGAACACACATGAGCACTTGAACTATTATTACCGCTTTGACAAGTTTCCTCGCGCATCGGAAGAATTCCAATCTAAAATCAACACTGAAATGCATTGAAATCAGTTGATTCAACACGTAACTTGCCTTTTAAAAAGAAGTATTGTATCAAAACAATACAATAGAGTATAGTATAAACCAGACCTGGGCATTATGCGGCCCGCGGGCCACACCCAACAAGGACTTCTTGCCATATTTCACACCCCCAGAGATGCAGCCGTCAGGACAAGTTTCGTCATTTCTCACAAAGTCGCCAGAAAAAGTACGGCGTTTTCTGACAGAGTTTATTAAAGAGTGCTTATTGGACTCTGTTGCGCTGATATGCCCGGAGAAGAGGGGCGCATTTGAGAACGTGTCACTCTCCCGACGCACTGTAACGAGGCGGGTTGAGACCATCGCTAGAAACTTGGAGCTTCGGCTGAAGAACAGAACGGCCGACTTTGACTGCTGGCTTTGGATGAGAGCTGCGATGTACGTGACATCGCCCAGCTGCTCACCTTCTTACGTGGGATAACTGCAGACTTTCAAATCACGGAGGAGCTGGCAGCCATGCAGTCAATTAAAGAGACAACCAAAGGTAATGACTTGTTCACATAGGTAAATGCATGTTTGGACATGTTAGGACTGAAATGGGACAAGCTGGCAGGTGTGACAACAGATGGTTGTCCAAATCTGACGGGGAAAAATGTTGGACTTTTAAAGAGGATGCAGGATAAAGTGACAGAAATGGACATTTTTGCATTGTATTATACATCAGGAAGTGTTGTGTAAGTGTTAAAAATAAAACCATCAAAAGCAATCTGCTTTTGTATAAGGTTAAGTTAGGTTAAATGAAATTATTATTATTATTATTATTATTATTATTATTTATCTTACGATACATCAAAAATAATTTGAGCAAAATTTAATTGAAATATTGTCGGTGTGGCCCTCCAGCAGTGCTCGGGTTGCTCATGCGGCCCCCGGTAAAAATTAATTGCCCACCCCTGCAATAGAGTATAGTATAAACAACTACAATAGTTTTATAAAAATATGTATGTATAATGTAGTTCCGTCAAACACACCATCAGCAGCTTTTCATTATTTTCATGGATAAATGCCTGCCGTTTGCCTATTATTGATGAAATGTTGATTATCATTCGCAACTTGCGAGGATTCATTTTAGGCAGTTACTTTATGTTATACACTAAACCATTTCTACATTTCCCCCCCAGAACATTCATGTTTCTTCTGCACAGCTGCATTACTGCAATTTCCCTGACTTTGTGGATTATTTCGAATAGTTATTTCAAGTGTGAAAGGTGGCAACTGTGAATAATTACTTGCAAAAGGAGTGATGTCATTTAAATAAAAAACAACAACAATCTTATCTTATATTCGGGGTCAACATGGCTTGTTTTCGGTAGAAAGTGTCGACTTTAGCATTCCGCGTGTCAGCACTTGATGAAATGTTGATTATCATTCTCAACTTGCGAGGAGTCATTTTAGGCAGTTACTTTATGTTATACACCAAACCATTTCTACATTTTCCTCCCGAACATTCATGTTACTTCTGCAAATGATTTCCCTGACTTTGTGGATTATTTCGAATTGTTATTTCAAGCGTGAAAGGTGGCAACTGCGACAAATTACTTGCAATAGGAGTGATGCCATTTAACAAAAATAAAACACAAAATATCACCTTATATTCGGGGTCAACACGGCATATTTTCAGTAGAATGTGTCGACTTTAGCATCCCGTGTGTCAGCACTTGATGAAATGTTGATTATCATTAGCAACTTGCGAAGAGTCATTTTAGGCAGTTACTTTATGTTGTACACTAAACCATTTCTACAGTTTCCACCGAGCATTCATGTTTCTTCTGCACAGCTGCATTACTGCATTTTCCCTGACTTTGTGGATGATTTCGAATTGTTATTTCAAGTGTGAAAGGTGGCAACTGCGACAAATTACTTGCAAAAGTAGGGATGCCATTTAAAAAAATAATAATGATAATAATTGTTTTATCTTATTCGGGGTCAACACGGCTTGTTTTCAGTAGAAAGTGTCGACTTTAGCATTCCGTGTGTCAGCACTTGATGAAATGTTGATTATCATTCGCAACTTGCGAGGATTCATTTTAGGCAGTTACTTTATGTTATACACTAAACCAGGGGTCACCAACCTTTTTGAAAGCAAGAGCTACTTCTTGGGTAGTGATTAATGCGAAGGGCTACCAGTTTGATACACACTTAAAAAAAATTGCCAGAAATAGCCAATTTTCTCAATTTACCTTTAACTCTATGTTATTATTAATAATTAATGATATTTACACTTAATTGAACGGTTTAAAAGAGGAGAAAACACGAAAAAAATTACAATTAAATTTTGAAACATAGTTTATTTTCAATTTCGACTCTTTAAAATTCAAAATTCAACCGAAAAAAAGAAGAGAAAAACTAGCTAATTCGAATCTTTTTGAAAAAATTAAAAAAAATAATTTATGGAACATCATTAGTAATTTTTCCTGATTAAGATTAATTTTAGAATTTTGATGACATGTTTTAAATAGGTTAAAATCCATTCTACACTTTGTTAGAATATATAACAAATTGGACCAAGCTATATTTCTAACAAAGACAAATCATTATTTCTTCTAAATTTTCCAGAACAAAAATTTAAAAGAAATTCAAAAGACTTTGAAATAAGATTTAAATTTGATTCTACAGATTTTGTAGATTTGCCAGAATATTTTTTTTTAATTTTAATCATAATAAGTTTGAAGAAATATTTCACAAATATTCTTCGTCGAAAAAACAGAAGCTAATATGAAGAATTAAATTAAAATGTATTTATTATTCTTTACAATAAAAAAATTTTTTTACTTGAACATTGATTTAAATTGTCAGGAAAGAAGAGGAAGGAATTTAAAAGGTAAAAAGGTATATGTGTTTAAAATCCTAAAATCATTTTTAAGGTTGTATTTTTTCTCTAAAATTGTCTTTCTGAAAGTTATGAGAAGCAAAGTAAAAAAAATAATGAATTTATTTAAACAAGTGAAGACCAAGTCTTTAAAATGTTTTCTTGGATTTTCAAATTCTATTTGAGTTTTGTCTCTCTTAGAATTAAAAATGTCGGGCAAAGCGAGACCAGCTTGCTAGTAAATAAATAAAATTAAAAAATAGAGGCAGCTCACTGGTAAGTGCTGCTATTTGAGCTATTTTTAGAACAGGCCAGCGGGCTACTCATCTGGTCCTTACGGGCTACCTGGTGCCTGCGGGCACCGCGTTGGTGACCCCTGCACTAAACCATTTCTACATTTCGCCCCCTCCCGAACATTCATGTTTCTTCTGCACAGCTGCATTACTGCAATTTCCCTGACTTTGTGGATTATTTAGAATAGTTAGTTGAAGTGTGAAAGGTGGCAACTGCGACAAATTACTTACTTAAAAAATTTAAAAAAAAAAAATCTTATCTTATTCAGGGTCAACACGGCTTGTTTTCAGTAGAAAGTGTCGACTTTAGCATCCGGCGTGTCAGCAGTGCCGTTAGCAGTTAGCGCTAGCAGCACAGCCGCAGGAGTAACACGTGTCATTATGTCTCTCCTCCAGGCTAATCTGATTAAATGATCCCCTCCTCCTCCTCTCTTTTCGGGGTGTGCGCCGCAGCGGCTTTCCACCCTCGCAGCGTTTTTGGCCCGCCTGGTACTTGGGTGCACGGGAGACTTGTCAATAATCATCACCCGCCTTCAAGTACCGTCCTTCCTCATCTTTAATGTCCGCCCCCCAGGCTCCCAGACAACATATGTCCCACAACTTCCCCTCTCCCCCGAAACAGATGCTTTTAATGACAAAATCATTAATTGATATCGCGTAAAGGCGGCATTGTCTCGCACAGCGTGAGCGCCCGTCTAAAACTCACACATGTAAAAGATTAATCTTTTTGCCTTCAGGTAGGTGAGCTGGAAATCACTGGGTGTTTTTTTTTTTAAGAAGAAAAAAGAAAAAAAAAAAGGACCCCTTCAGCTGTTTGGTTAGCGGGAGAACAGAGAGAAAAGGGCACATCCTCGCTCCGATAGGAAGTGTACTTGTAGGAAGTCGCCGGAATATTAATGGGTAAATATTCCACGCTTGGAAGTTGTCCTCGCTGCATACTGATACTGATGTCAGCCACCCGGATAAAAGTCTTTCACACGACAATCGGACATGGGAAGTCAAATGTGAGGAGTCAATTTTTTTGGGTTCCTCGCCGAGCCGTCTGGAAATGAATAAAAGTGCATGTTGTATATTAGCGAGGCAGTAAAAGATGACTATTTGATTGGCTGGAGAGAAGCAACGAGGTCCGTTGCCAGGTTTAAGCACCGGACAAGAAGCAAGGAATCAAGCAAAGACAGATTTACATTTTGCTCATGAGGAGAACGTATGGGGCTGCGCACTCAGTTACAGTCTCCCACCACGCTCTGAGGTCAATCAATCAATCATCAATCCATCAATGTTTATTTATACAGCCCTAAATCACAAGTGTCTCAAAGGGCTGCATTTGCGGCCCGCAGGTCATTTTTTAACGGCCCATTTTAAAATACGATTAAAAAAATGAAAAACATAAAAAGTGGTATGAAAGAGCAAACAGGTGAAATGTAACAAGAAAATGTTGCAATGTTTACTCTAATAACACAAAGCTGCCATGCAGGCTGTTTCTTTCTTTAAAAAAAAAAAAAGAATGAAAATCAATGTTATTATGAATTATTGACCTATACAAGGCTCCAATTACGTCACATTGAATATTGCACTTGGAGATATTTTTTGGGGAAAATGTTGCATATTTTGTGTTTGCCATATAAAAAATGTAGCTGTTTTTTTTAAAAAGAAGAGCCTAAAACGAACAAACAAAAAACATAAACAAAAATACAACTTATAATTGACGGATGGATCTGAAGTTGATTTTGAGATATTGTGTTAAAAGTAAACAGTAAAAAAAAATGTATAATTTATTTTTTAACACTTTAATGAGTAGGACCCTTTTGGTTCCCCAATAATTTTTGTGTGATTTGTTTTAAAGTGTCATTGCTCAAAAAATAATAGTGAATTAAAATCAATGGTGTTATGAGTTATTGACCTTTTTAAGGCTCCAATTATTATATCATCTCAAATATTCCACTTCAAAATGTTATTGGGTGAAAATATTGCATATTTTGTGTTTTTTCCATAAAAAAACAGGGTTTTCTTTGACAAAAAGAGCATACGACTTAAATCTTTAAAAACGTTATATTGACAGACAGACCTAATGCTGATCTATGGATTTAAAACTTGAATAATAATAATAATACTGAATAATGACACATTTTTCATATTTTTTTCAACAAAACCCTTTGGGGTCCCTGGGATCAAGCCTGAGTGGAGGCCTACATGTATATTTGTTATACATATATTGTAGAGATGTCCGATAATATCGGTCTGCCGATATTATCGGCCGATAAATGCGTTAAAATGTAATATCGGAAATTATCGGTATCGGTTTTTTATTATCAGTATCGTTTTTTTTTGTTGTTTTTTTGTTTTTTTTTAATTTTATTAAATCCACATAAAAAACACAAGATACACTTACAATTAGTGCACCAACCCAAAAAACCTCCCTCCCCCATTTACACTCATTCACACAAAAGGGTTGTTTCTTTCTGTTATTAATATTCTGCTTCCTACATTATATATCAATATATATCAATACAGTCTGCAAGGGATACAGTTATTAATATTAACAATATATATCAATACAGTCTGCAAGGGATGCAGTCCGTAAGCACACATGATTGTGCGTGCTGCTGCTCCACTAATAGTACTAACCTTTAACACTTCATTTGACTCATTTTCATTAATTGTTTCTATGTAACTGTTTTTATATTGTTTTACTTTCTTTTTTATTCAAGAAAATGTTTTTAATTTATTTATCTTATTTTATTTGATTCATTTTTTTAAAAAGTACCTTATCTTCACCATACCTGGTTGTCCAAATTAGGCATAATAATGTGTTAATTCCACGACTGTATATATCGGTTGATATCGGTATCGGTAATTAAAGAGTTGGACAATATCGACATATCGGATATCGGCAAAAAGCCATTATCGGACATCCCTAATATATTGTATTGGTTTTTAAAATAAAAAAATATCAAAATGGCCCCCGCTTGCTTTCATTTTTCAGTGTGCGGCCCTCAGTGGAAAAAGTTTGGACACCCCTGGACTACGTAGTCGGCACGGACTACAAAGGCGGACGCGCGCAATTTTGCAGGATGTATGCAGATCCCAAATACAGATCAGCAGGTACCAGAAGGAAAGAAAAGTTGCTTTTGCATAATATTGCGAAACAAAACGCCAGATAATATGTCTTACCTTATACACACCCCATAATAATACTGGTATGTTGAAGCACAGTACAATCCATCAAGCGGTGCGACTTCATAGCTTACCAAAGTCCTACTAAAACATGTTGATAGATTTTTGAGCGCCGTGTGTAATGTTTTATATTTTCAATGGAACATATACAATGTTGGTGTTGTTTACTTGAGTCATATTGCACTCTACACATATTTCTTATGTGTGACTGCCATCATATTGCAGTATACACATATCTCTTATGTGTGACTGCCATCTACTGGTCACACTTATCATTACACCATGTACCAAATAAAATAGCTTCGAAGTCGGTAAGCAAAACCAGAATTATTCTCTACATTAGGCGCACTGTCGAGTTTTGAGGGGGGAAAAAAGGATTTGAAGTGCGCCTTATAGTCCGTAAAATCCGGTACATCATCGCTGCGAGCTCCGACTCCAGACAGACGCCACTTCCTGGTGTCAGCAAAACACGCTCCTGACAATTACGCCGGAAAGCCACGAACGTCGCGGATAAATAGGCGAGGTGTCACTCACCCATGTTTTTATTTCCATTCATCTTTTCTCCCGTTGGAGGGCCCTCTGTAATCCGTCTCCCCAGCCGAGGCGTATTCCCCGAGGGTAAATTACTCTGGAGGCCTGCCTGGCCCCCGCGCCGCTTCGCATTGACCCTCAGCTTGTTTGCCATTTTGTATACGGCGCTGTTTATTTAACAAGGAGCAGAGTGAGCGTGATTTCCAGGGACGCGTCCCTGTGATAGTTGCTTTGACACCCTGCCTGAGTAATGACCCTCATTATGGAGCCTCTGACAGCTCCCTGGAAGACCTGATTTATGAATATGCTGGGACCGTAGGCCCGCGAGCCTCCACGCCGCATCCTCGGAGCGCCGCCTCCCCTCCCTCTGTCAGCACCCGAGAACATACATATGTGTTGCGTGGGCGTTCACATACATATCCACCTACACCTGCCGCAAGAATAATGCCCCCTTCGTCTGGCTGGGTTTAGGACATACTCACGCTAGGCCAGTGGTACCGCCCCTGATTATTTCAAATTGTCTTTATTAGTTCAGCTGTGAAAGTTGCAACTGTGACTAATTACTTGAAAAAGGAGGGATGCCATTCAAAATGTGTTTATTATGCACCAAATGTTGTTACAGGGGCCATGGGTTGGATTTTGTTCCATCTTTGTATTTTATTTAATGTATTCAATTATCATTAGCAACTTGCGAGGAGTCATTTTGTGCAGTTGTTTCATGGCCCTGGTCCTTAATGGTTTGACTTTACCTACACTAAACTATTTTTAAATTTTACAACGAGTATCCGTGTTTCTTCCACACTGCTCTATTACTGCAATTTCCTTGATTTTGTAGATTATTTCAAATTGTCTATATTAGTTCAGCTGTGAAAGTTGGCAACTGTGACTAATTACTTGAAAAAGGAGGGATGCCATTCAAAATGTGTTTATTATGCACACAAATGTTGTTACAGGGGCCATTGGTTGGATTTTGTTCCATCTTTGAATTTTATTTATATTTTGAAATGTTGATTATCAATAGCAACTTGCGAGGAGTCATTTTGTGCAGTTATTTATTGCCCTGGTCCTTAATTGTTCGGACTTTACCTACACTAAACTATTTTGACAGTTTACAACAAGCTTCCGTGTTTCTTCCACACTGCTCTATTACTGTAATTTCCTTGACTTTGTAGATTATTTCAAATTGTCCTTATTAGTTCAGCTGTGAAAGTTGGCAACTGTGACTAATTACTTGAAAAAGGTGGGATGGCATTCAAAATGTATTTACTATGCACTCAAACGATGTTACAGGGACCAAGGGGTTGGATTTTGTTCCATCTTTGAATTTTATTTATATTTTGAAATGTTGATTATCAATAGCAACTTGCGATGAGTCATTTTGTGCAGCTGTTTCATGGTCCTGGTCTTTAATGGTTTGACTTTACCTACACTAAACTATTTTTACAGTTTACAACGAGCTTCCGTGTTTCTTCCACACTGCTGTATTACTGTAATTTCCTTGACTTTGTAGATTATTTCCAATTGTCCTTATTAGTTCAGCTGTGAAAGTTGGCAACTGTGACTAATTACTTGAAAAAGGTGGGATGCCATTCAAAATGTGTTTATTGTGCACACAAATGTTGTTACAGGGGCCATGGGTTGGATTTTGTTCCATCTTTGAATTTTATTTATATTTTGAAATGTTGACTATCAAAAGCAACTTGCGAGGAGTCATTTTGTGCAGTTGTTTATTGCTCTGGTCCTTAATGGTTTGACTTTACCTACACTAAACTATTTTTACAATTTACAACGAGTATCTGTGTTTCTTCCACACTGCTCTATTACTGCAATTTCCTTGACTTTGTAGATTATTTCAAATTGTCTGTATTAGTTCAGCTGTGAAAGTTGGCAACTGTGACTAATTACTTGAAAAAGGTGGGATGCCATTCAAAATGTATTTATTATGCACTCAAACGATGTTACAGGGACCAAGGGGTTGGATTTTGTTCCATCTTTGGATTTTATTTATATTTTGAAATGTTGATTATCAAAAGCAACTTGCGAGGAGTCATTGTGTGCAGTTATTTATTGCTCTGGTCCTTAATAGTTGGACTATTCCTACACTAAACCAGTTTTACAGTTTACAACAGGCTTCCGTGTTTCTTCCACAATTTCCTTGACTTTGTAGATTGTTTCAAATAGTCCTCATTATTTCATTTTTGAAAGGTGGCGACTGTGACCAATTACTTGCGAAGGGAGTGATGCCATTCAAAATGTCTTAATCACGCACACAAATGTGCTTGCAGGTGAGCTAATGTGTGCCGTGGGTTGGATTATGTTTCATTTTTGTATTTTATTAAATCATGAAACTTAGGTCATCATTATTAACTTGCGAGGAGTCATCTTGTGCAGTTGTTTAATGGCCTAGTCCGTAATTGTTGGACTGTACCTACATTACACCATTACTACAGTTTACGACAAGCATTCATGTTTCGTCCCTATACAACTGCAATTTCCCTGATTTAGTGGATTATTTAAAATCTTCATTATTTCAGTTGTGAAAGGTGGGCATTTTGACTAATTACTTGAAAAAGGAGGGATGCCATTCAAACTGTATCTTTTATGCACGCAAATGTTGTTACAGGTACCATGGGTTGGATTTTGTTCCATCTTTGTATTGTATTTATATCATGGAATGTTGATTATCAATAGCAACTTGCGAGGAGTCAATTTGTGCACCTGCACTAAACCATTTTGACAGTTTACAACAAGCTTCCGTATTTCTTTCACACTGCTATATTACTGCAATTTCCTTGACTTTGTAGATTATTTCAAATTGTCATCAATACTTAATTTGTGAAAGGTGGCGACTGTGACCAATTACTTGCAAAGGGAGTGATGCCATTCAAAATGTCATAATCTCACACACAAATGTGCTTAAAAGTGAGCAAATGTGTGCCGCGGGTTAGTTTTATCTTTGCATTTTATTAAATTATGAAACGTCAGCCATCATTATTAACTTGCGAGGAGTCATTTTGTGCAGTTGATTAATGGCTTGGTCATTAATTGTTGGACTGTACCTACATTACACCATTACTACCGTTTACGACAAGCATTCATGTTTCGTCCCTATAGCTGTTTATCTGCAATTTCCCTGATTTAGTGGATTATTTCAAATCATCATTATTTCAGGTGTGAAAGGTGGGGACTGTGACTAATTACTTGTGAAAGGAGTGATGCCATTTAAAATGTCTTTATCCTCCACACAAATGTAGTTACAAGTGAACAGACGTGTGTCGTGGTTTGGATTATGTTGCGTCTTTGTATTGTATTTTTATTATGAAATGTTGGTTATCAATAGCAACTTGCGAGGCGTCATTTTGTGCAGTTCTTTCATGACCCGGTCATTAATGGTTGGGTTGTACTCCCACTATGTCATATGTACAGTTCATAATGATCACCCGTGCTTCTTCCACACTGCTGTGTTACTGCAATTCCCCTGACTTTGTGCATTATTTTAAATCATTGACATTATTTCAGGTGTGAAAGGTGGCGACTGTGACTAATTGCTAGCGAGAGCAGAGGATTGATCGTATTCAAAATGTCTCTGACACACACGTAGTTACAGGGAAGCAAATGTGTGCCGTGGGTTGGATTATGTTGCGTCTTTGTATTGGATTTATATTACGAAATGTTGACTATCAACAGCAACTTGCGAGGCGTCATTTTGTGAGGTGGTTTCATGCCCTGGTCCTTAACGGTCGGTGTACTCACACTACGTCAAATGTGTAGTTTACATCGTGCATCCGTGCTTCTTCCACACTGCTGTGTTATTATAATTTCCCTGATTGACACAATAAAGTCCAAAAAACGACACAAAATCCAAAATCAACACAATGAAGTTAAAAAACAACACAACAAAGTCCACAAAAAACGACTCAACAAACTCCACAAAGACACAACAAACTCCACAAAGACACAACAAAGTCCACAAAAACACAACAAAGTCCACAAACGACACAACCAAGTCCACAAACGACGCAACAAAGTCCACCATCGATGCAACAAAGTCCACAAACGACACAGCAAAGTCCACAAAGACACAACAAAGTCCACAAATGACACAACAAAGTCCACAAAGACACAACAAAGTCCACAAACGACACAATAAAGTCCAAAATCGACGAAGTCCAAAATCAACACAATAAATTCCACAAACGACACAACAAAGTTTACAAACGACACAAGGTCCAAAATCAACAAAATTAAGTCCACAAACGACACAACAAAGTCCACAAACGACACAATAAAGTCCATAATTGACAAAGTCCAAAATCAACACAATAAAGTCCACAAACGACACAACAAAGTTTACAAACGACACAAAGTCTAAAATCAACAAAATTAAGTCCACAAACGACACAACAAAATCCACATATGACACAACTTAGTGCACAAACAACACAACAAAGTCCACAAACGACACAAGTCCACAAACGACACAACAAAGTCCACAAAGACACAACAAAGTCCACAAACGACACAATAAAGTCCAAAATTGACGAAGTCCAAAATCATCACAATAAATTCCACAAACGACACAACAAAGTTTACAAACGACACAAAGTCCAAAATCAACAAAATTAAGTCCACAAACGACACAACAAAGTCCACACACGACACAACAAAGTCCACAAACGACACAATAAAGTCCATAATTGACAAAGTCCAAAATCAACACAATAAAGTCCACAAACGACACAACAAAGTTTACAAACGACACAACGTCTAAAATCAACAAAATTAAGTCCACAAACGACACAACAAAATCCACATATGACACAACTTAGTGCACAAACGACACAACAAAGTCCACAAACGACACAAGTCCACAAAGACAGAACAAAGTCCACGAACGACACAACAAAGTCCACAAACTACACAATATAGTCCAAAAAACGACCCAAAATCCAAAATCAACACAATGAAGTTCAAAGACAACACAACAAAGTCCACAAAAACAACTCAACAAACTCCACAAAGACACAACAAAGTCCACAAAGACACAACAAAGTCCACAAAAGACGCAACAAAGTCCACAAAGACACAACAAAGACACAACAAAGTCCACAAACAACACAACAAAGTCCACAAAGACACAACAAAGTCCACAAAGGACACAATAAAGTCCAAAATCGACACAATAAAGTCTAAAAACAACACAATAAAGTCCAAAATTGACACAATAAAGTCAAAAACGTTACAATAAAGTCCAAAATCAACACAAGTCCAAAAATGACTAATTACTTGCGAGAGCAGAGGATTGATCGCATTCAAAATGTCTCTAATATGCACACACACGTAGTTACAGGTGAACAGACGTGTGTCGTTGGTTGGATTATGTTGTGTCTTTGTATTGTATTTATATTACGAAATGTTGACTATCAACAGCAACTTGCGAGGCGTCATTTTGTGAGGTGGTTTCATGCCCTGGTCCTTAACGGTCGGTGTACTCACACTACGTCATATGTGTCGTTTACGTGTACTCCCACTCTGTCATATGTGTAGTTTACGTGTACTCCCACTCTGTCATATGTGTAGTTTACGTGTACTCCCACTCTGTCATATGTGTAGTTTACGTGTACTCCCACTCTGTCATATGTGTAGTTTACGTGTACTCCCACTCTGTCATATGTGTAGTTTACGTGTACTCCCACTACATCATATGTGTAGTTTACGTGTACTCCCACTCTGTCATATGTGTAGTTTACGTGTACTCCCACTCTGTCATATGTGTAGTTTACATCGTGCATCCGTGCTTCTTCCTCACTGCTGTGTTACATATCATTTCCCTGATTGTGTAGATGATTTTGAGTCATTGTAAAGTTTCATCTGTGAAAGTTGTCTATATGGATATAATTGAGTAAAAAGAGGGCAGCATTCCAGAAGATGTGCTGCATCTAGATAAGGAGGAGAGACATTCCAGAAGATGTGCTGCATCTAGATAAGGAGGAGAGTCAGCACCTTGCTCACCTCACACATGTACAATCCTTCATTACTGAGCGATTGTCTCATCCAGCGCCAGCATCTGACAGCAAGGCGGGCTTTATCCCCCCATAATTACCCTTCTGCTGGGAATGATCGCATCTGGACTTTCCAAACTGACAAGTCTATTTGGACACAAGTAATCCGCTTCCCCGGCTGATACCTGAGCATAATCTGCCCAGTCGAGCGGCGAGGAATGGCGGCGCTATCTTAGTTGCACTTGTGTAATTTAGAACATCCCAGCTTTTTGTGTGTGTGTGTGTTTTTTTCTGGGCTGACGTTGTGTAGCTGCATACGGTGATCTGCAGATTAGCCTGCTCGCACTAATTCAGTAAAAATGGATTAGAGAGGTTCTGCAACACTGTCAGAAGTAACTGTGCAGGAGGAGTCCATTTCTATCCCTCAAGGTTTAATCGAGACAAATGCAGCCTGCAGAGCTCGTTATTGGCTGGAGGGACCATTTCCTTGGTGCAAAAGATGTTGCCTAGCTGTTAAATTGGAGTATCTTTGAGGGTTATGTATGTATATACATATATATATATATATATATATATATATATATATATATATATATATATATATATATATATATATATATATATATATATATATATATATTATGTATTATTAAAATTATTAATATATACATAATATTCATATATTCATTATAATTGAATTATGATTATACATATTTGTATTTATAATTATTAAATACATATATATATATATATATATATATATATATATGTATATATATATACATTTAATAATTATATATATAAATATATACAATTTTATAATTATATATGCATATATATACATATTGTATATATATATATATATATATATATATATATATATATATATATATATATATATATATTTATTCACATACATATATATATGTGTATGTATATATAAAAACTTAAGAATATTTTTTACAAAAATTATACAAAGTAAATATATATATTTTATTATATATATGTTACTAATTAATTATACTTATTAATATATATATATATAATATTAATTATAATTCAATTATTATGATTATATATATTTTTGTATATACAGTATATTATATTATATAATATACTGTATGTAATATTTCAACAACAACAAAAATTAGCCCAAAAAAAATAGTTTCATAAAATTAATTGAAATATATGCATATATATATATATATATATGTATATATATATATATATATAGTACAGGCCAAAAGTTTGGACACACTTCCTCATTCCATGTGTTTTCTTTATTTTTATATATATATGTATATATATATATATATATATATATATATATATATATATATATATATATATATATATATATATATATATATATATATATACTGTAT
>NC_084742.1:1212808-1227808 GCF_033978785.1 Entelurus aequoreus | reverse complement strand
TGGAGTAATGTCGTTGTAGCTGTAGCTACTACCTGCATGCTGATAGCTGTTAGCCGTTTCCTGTATGCTGTGAGCTGTCTTTTAGTTCCTCTTTTCCTGTTTCCTGTCTCCTAGTTCCTGCTTTGTGTTTATTTTGGACATTAAATGATCTTTTCCTGCACCAAGCCTGCCGTCTCTGCATCTTGGGGTTCGTCACCAACAATTCGTGACACCCACCTGGGACATCCACTCACCTGTCGCTGTCTTCGAGGCCGGTCCTGGCACACCCCGTTCCTCGGCAGGCCCAGCAGGCCACGCCCCCCTCCACACAGGGTATTTGTTTTTGGTGTTTTGTCCAAATAAATGTGCACTGCAGAGGACGCTGGTAGTCAGCAGGATATGTGAAGTGAAAGCAAATTGCCATCTTAAAAGAGCGGATGAGTGCCTGTGTGGAGGACAGGCCCCGGATGGCATTCCGCCTCCTTCTAGCAGCAGCGTGTTTACAAGGAGGAAAGTAAAAAAAATAAAAAAAGAAGAGGCAGGGAATAAATAACGGCGGATGTCTCTCATTATAAGAGTTTAGAGGCCCATTAAGCTGCGCCGCAGGCAACATGACAAGGCAATGATGCCGGGTAAATACCGTTTAGCCATTTAAATCTCTCTCAGCCGGCTGCTGCCAGAGCGCGGAGATGAAGGAGCCCGAGCCATAAACAATTTGCTTTCTCATTTACAGCGGGGAGGGGGGGGGGGAAATAACATTTCACGCACGCCCGTTCAAGCCCGCACTTGGCGAGCGAGAGCTTTTCATTTCCCTGCAAATCAACAGGGACTAACGCGATCGGCCTGTTTGTGTATTTATCTATTTACGCCGCCCGGGGACTTGCAGCCAAGGCGCCGTGTTTGCGCCATCCACATTCGCTAATAGCGCTAAGCCGCGTCTTACCAGCCGCCGGCTTAGCGCTCCCTCTCGGCGGCGTCAAAGGGAAATCAATTGGCGAAGAAGAGAGTGTCACGCTGTCAATATCTGCTTTTTTTTTTTTTATTGGATTACGACAGGCCAGAGATGCTGCATCATATGGTGTTTATGAGCCAAGTGTGGCTTCTTCCCCACGTCCCCACTCTCGCTCATCGTGTTTTTGCAACGCTTTAATTATTTACAATGAAGGGAGAAATAAGTAGTCGAGCTTTTGGACATTCTTGATGCTTTGCTGCACTCTCCCTCTGAAACATCATGCATATTTAAACTTAATAAAGCATATTCCTCACCTTGTATGCCACGCATCAAGTAGTATAGGGGAGTCGCTCGTCACGCTCGCTGTATTGCGCCACTGGAGGGCGCTCTATTTCAAATTGAAGTGTACAGAATTACGAAAACCCAAAAGCAGTGAAGTTGTCACGTTGTGTAAATGGTAAATAAAAACAGAATACAATGATTCGCAAAGCCTTTTCAACTTATATTCAATTGAAATGACAAATAAAAGATACTTAACGTTCCAACTGGTGAACTTTGTTATTTTTTGCAAATATTAGCTCATTTGGAATTTGATGCCTGCAACATGTTTCAAAAAAGCTAGCACAAGTGGCAAAAAAGACTGAGAAAGTTGAGAAGTGCTCATCAAACACTTATTTGGAACATCCCACAGGTGAACAGGCAAATTGGGAACAGGTGGGTGCCATGATTGGGTATGAAAGCAGCTTCCATGAAATGCTCAGTCATTCACAAACAAGGATGGGGCGAGGGTCACCACTTTGTCAACAAATGCCTGAGCAAATTGTCCAACAGTTTAAAAACAGCAATTCTCAAACAGCTTTTGCAAGGAATTTAGGGATTTCACCATCAACATCAACGGTCCGTAATATCATCAAAAGGTTCAGAGAATCTGGAGAAATCAATGCACGTAAGCGATGATATTACGGACCTTCGATCCCTCAGGCGGTACCGCATCAAAAACTGACATCAGTGCGTAAAGGATATCACCACATGGGCTCAGGAACACTTCAGAAAACCGCTGTCAGTAACGACAGCTTGTCGCTACATCTGTAAATGCAAGTTAAAACTCTACTATGCAAAGCCACAGCCATTTATCAACAACACCCGGAAACACCGCCGGCTTCGCTGGGCCCGAGCTCATCTAAGATGGACTGATGCAAAGTGGAAAAGTGTTCTGTGGTCTGACGAGTCCACATTTCTAATTGTTTCTGCAAACAAAGAGGAAAGAAACCATCTGGATTGTTGTAGGCAAAAAGTTCAAAAGCCAGCAACTTTTTTGCATTGAGTTGCTGCCATTAAATTAAAATAAGTTCATGTTTATTTGCAGAAAAAAAAAAAAGTTTCTCAGTTCAAACATTAAATATCTTGTCTTTGCAGTCTGTTCAATTGAATATAAGCTGAAAAGGATTTGCAAATCATTGTGGTCTGTTTTTATTTACCATTTACACAACGTGCCAACTTCACTGGTTATGGGTTTTATAGGATCAGAGCTCACCTACATAGTCTTCTCTAAAGCAGAGCTCAATTATTTTATGGAAGAAGAAAACATTTCACGCCCCCCTCAAGTATCATTTGTCTCTAAAATTGTGTTTAAGTTCACCTCTGAATAACATTGCATCCTTTTTAACAATAAAGAAAATTGAAAAAACTTACAACAAACAATAGAAAAGTGCAATAATTTGCCCTAAATTGTATTTGTTTTTACTGTCATTTAAACTATAAAACATTTTTTGACTGACTTCAACCTTTTGATACTGAAAAATTAAATAAATCAACTCAATAAATACTAGTGAAATAATATTTTTTTTTAAATGTAACTGACAAAATAAAAATGAATAAAACAATTTTTGCAGATTATAATTTTTTTTGTCAAAATGAGAAAATCTGAATAAACGACTACAATGAGCACGTTTTGCTTTTCGAAGTGGTTTTGGACTCTGATACTGCATTGTACCACGCCCTCCCACCCTCGACCCCTAGAACGGCACTGTCAGTCTAAACCAGGGGTCCCCAAAATTTTTGACTCGGGGGGCCTCATTGGGTTAAAAAAATTTGGCCGGGGGCCGGGCTGTGTATATATATATATATATATATATATAAATATGCATTTTTAGACAATATGATTTGCCTGAGCGGCTAGGAGACACCGAGAGTAACAAGCGGTAGAAAATGGATTAGAAAGGACATATTTAATTTTTTTTTAACTTGGGACTTGCCGTGGGCCGGATTTTGGACGCGGGCGGGCCGGATCCGCCCCGTGGGCCATTGTTTGGGGACCACTGGTTTATCATGTAGCTTGTCATACTAATACTGTGAAATTTGCATGAAAACACTCCTACAGATATCGCACGGGGGGCGGTTTAGTAAGTGTGAATCGTTTTAGTTATATTGTAAACCTTACAAATGCTGCTTGGCGTGATGAATGATGAATCCACACGAGTTGAAACGCTATGGACAGCACTTCTACTTTCCATTGAAAGCTCAGTCTAAAGAGAAGGGCAATGCAGCACCTGCAGTGAGCAAACTCGTCCGAAAGATGGCGCCGTAGCACAAACAATAACACATCTATTCAGTGTTTGCTTGTTTTTTTGTTTTTTGTTAACTATTTGCATTACGGACGTCAGCGAAGAAAAATCCATGTATTAGCCGCACCGTTTTATAAGCCGCAGGGTGCAAAGCGTAGGGAAAAAGTAGCGTCTTATGATCCCGAATTTACAGTATAAATACAGAATGGGAGGTGCTGTCGCACACAGAGTCAGTATGAATTGGGATTTTGTTTTTTAAAAAAAACAAGACTGACTGGGACTCGGTAAAAAAAACTCCGTTTGGTCACAAGTGCAGGTCGATACCGATACAGGTGGTGCAGGTGAAGCGCTGGGCTTCTCTGCAGGGTGGAGGGATGTCTTGAGTGGGGGATCCTCACAAATCACCGGCAAAGCTGCTGGATTCCGACAAGTCTTGTGTAGCTTTATCTGCCTCCGC
Source organism: Entelurus aequoreus (assembly GCF_033978785.1). Classification (NCBI taxonomy): domain Eukaryota; kingdom Metazoa; phylum Chordata; class Actinopteri; order Syngnathiformes; family Syngnathidae; genus Entelurus; species Entelurus aequoreus. The sequence continues at coordinate 1,223,856 of NC_084742.1, read as the reverse complement.
CGTTCGCTCATCTCCGCGTTTATGCATGTGCGCCGCATGCACTCCGACTTTCCAGCCGGGAAAAAAAATCCAACTTTCCCGCTTTATCTTACCCAAGTATTTTCCTCCCTCCTGCTGACTGCGCTCCAATAGAAACTCACCGACCGGAGGGCCGACGCTTTCCTCCTTTGCACACTTAATTGATTCGGCTGGGGCAGAGAAAAAGGAGCGATATATCTCTCATCACTTATTTACTCTGGCCTTTGATATGTGTGATATTTAAGGAGGGTTAATATGTATGGGGTCAATCCTGGAGGAGCCAGACCTGTCAAATTTTCATGAAGCACTGACCGGTGCAGAAAATGAAAGTTTTGTGTTTAAACAGCTTGTGGAGTTTTTTTGTAAAGTGCAATTACGTGTATTTATCTATATATACACTCATAATCACATTATAATGCACCTGGTCTGCCAGAGAATAAGAAGATGGAGCACAAGGGATTGTTTGCCTCTTGAATTTGACCTGTGAACCGTCCGTCATGAGTTCAACAAAGCATTGCACCGCCGAGGGCTTTCAAATTCATCTTAACACTGAATGCTACATATTTGTTGCCATCTTGTGGACAATGTGAGTAAATCAGACCAATGACACTTGTTAGTACAGCATTTCCTTATGTGACACAATCCAAACAACCTTCCCTAGTCATGGTGGTAAAAGAAATGCAACTAAAATAAAGGGTCAACACACATGGTCACACATCACACAACCTGCTCACTGGACATTTTGGATATTATTAAAAATGTCCAAACACCATAAAAAAAAATCCATTAGAGTGCATGATGGGAAAAAATGTGAAACACTCTCTCCACACTTATCCATGTTTGGCACATTTTAGCTGCCTGATATTTCTGATTGATTACAAAATACCAGTTGGTTTCTGAATGCTACATATTTGTTGCCATCTTGTGGACAATGTGAGTAAATCAAATCAATGACACTTGTGAGTACTTTCGAAAAATAGCACAGCATTTACTTATATGACACAATCCAAACAACCTTCCCTAGTCATGATGGTAAAAAATAAATGCAACTAACATAAAGTGTCAACACACATGGTCACACATAACACAACCAACTCACTGAACATTGTGGATATTATGAAAAATGTCCAAACACCATAAAAAAATCCAAAATAAACCCATGTAAAACACTCTCCACACTTATCCATGTTTGGCACATTTTAGCTGCTTGATATTTCTGATTGATTACAAAATACCAGTTGGTTCCTGAATGCTACATATATGTTGCCATTTTGTGGACAATCTGAGTAAATCAGATCAATGACACTTGTGAGTACTTAAAAATAGCACAGCAATTACTTATATGACACAATCCAAACAACCTTCCCTAGTCGTGGTGGTAAAAATAAATGTTGGTTTCTGATTGCTACATATTTGTTGCTATCTTGTGGACAATGTGAGTAAACCGGATCAATGACACTTGTGAGTACTTTCGAAAGATAGCACACCATACACTTATATGACACAATCCAAACAACCTTCCCTAGTCATGATGGTAAAAATAAATGCAACTAACATAAAGTGTCAACACACATGGTCACACATAACAACCTGCTCACTGGACATTGTGGATATTATGAAAAATGTCCAAACACCATAAAAAAAACAACCTAAATAAACCCATGTAAATCCATTAGAGTGCATGATGGGGAAAATGCTAAACACTCTCTCCACACTTATCCATGTTTGGCACATTTTAGCTGCTTGATATTTCTGATTGGTTACAAAATACCATTTGGTTTCTGAATGTTACATATTTATTGCCATTTTGTGGACAATGTGAGTAAATCAGATCAATGACACTTGTGAGTACTTTCGAAAAATAGCACAGCATACACTTATATGACACAATCCAAAGAACCTTCCCTAGTCATGGTGTTAAAATAAATGCAACTAGCATACAGTGTCAACACACATGGTCACACATAACACAACCAGCTCACTGAACATTGTGGATATTATGACAAATGTCCAAACACCATTTAAAAAAATCCAAAATAAACCTATGTAAAACTCTCTCTCCACACTTATCCATGTTTGGCACATTTTAGCTGCTTGATATTTCTGATTGATTACAAAATACCAGTTGGTTTCTGAATGCTACATATTTGTTGTCATCTTTTGGACAATGTGAGCAAATCAGACCAATGACAGTTGTTAGTAGTTTCTAAATAACAACACAGCAATTAGTTATATGACACAATCCAAACAACCTTCCCTAGTCATGGTGGTAAAAATAAATGCAATTAACACAAAGGGTCAACACACATGGTCACACATTACACAACCTGCTCACTGAACATTGTGGATATTATGAAAAATGTCCAAACACCATTAAAAAAAATCCAAAATAAACCCATGTAAAACACTCTCTCCACACTTATCCATGTTTGGCACATTTTAGCTGCTTGATATTTCTGATTGATTACAAAATACCAGTTGGTTTCTGAATGCTACATATTTGTTGCCATTTTGTGGACAATTTGAGTAAATCAGATCAATGACACTTGTGAGTACTTTCGAAAAATAGCACAGCATACACTTATATGACACAATCCAAACAACCTTCCCTAGTCATGATGGTAAAAAATAAATGCAACTAACATAAAGTGTCAACACACATGGTCACACATAACACAACCAGCTCACTGAACATTGTGGATATTATGAAAAATGTCCAAACACCATAAAAAAAAAATCCAAAATAAACCCATGTAAAACACTCTCTCCACACTTATCCATGTTTGGCACATTTTAGCTGCTTGATATTTCTGATTGATTACAAAATACCAGTTGGTTTCTGAATGCTACATATTTGTTGCCATTTTGTGGACAATCTGAGTAAATCAGATCAATGACACTTATGAGTACTTTCAAAAAAATAGCACAGCATTCACTTATATGACACAATCCAAAGAACCTTCCCTAGTCATGGTGGTAAAAATAAATGTTGGTTTCTGTTTGCTACATATTTGTTGCTATCTTGTGGACAATGTGAGTAAATCAGAACAATGACACGTGTGAGTACTTTCGAAAAATAGCACAGTTTACACTTATATGACACAATCCAAACAACCTTCCCTAGTCATGATGGTAAACATAAATGCAACTAGCATAAAGTGTCAACCCACATGGTCACACATAACACAACCTGCTCACTGAATATTGTAGATATTATGAAAAATGTCCAAACACCATTAAAAAAAATCCAAAATAAACCCATGTAAAACACTCTCTCCACACTTATCCATGTTTGGCACATTTTAGCTGCTTGATATTTCTGATTGGTTACAAAATACCAGTTGGTTCCTGAATGCTACATATATGTTGCCATATTGTGGACAATTTGAGTAAATCAGATCAATGACACTTGTGAGTACTTTCGAAAAATAGCACAGCATACACTTATATGACACAATCCAAACAACCTTCCCTAGTCATGATGGTAAAAATAAATGCAACTAGCATAAAGTGTCAACACACATGGTCACACATAACACAACCTGCTCACTGAACATTGTGGATATTATGAAAAATGTCTAAACACCATAAAAAAAAATCCCAAATAAACCCATGTAAAACACTCTCTCCACACTTATCCATGTTTGGCACATTTTAGCTGCTTGATATTTCTGATTGGTTACAAAATACCAGTTGGTTTCTGAATGCTACATATTTGTTGCCATTCTGTGGACAATCTGAGTAAATCAGATCAATGATACTTGTGAGTACTTTCGAAAAAATAGCACAGCATTTACTTATATAACACAATCCAAACAACCTTCCCTAGTCATGGTGGTAAAAATAAATGTTGGTTTCTGTTTGCTACATATTTGGTGCTATCATGTGGACAATGTGAGTAAATCAGATCAATGACACTTGTGAGTACTTTCGAAAGATAGCACAGCATACACTTATCTGACACAATCCAAACAACCTTCCCTAGTCATGATGGTAAAAATAAATGCAACTAACATAAAGAGTCAACACACATGGTCACACATAACAACCTGCTCACTGGACATTGTGGATATTATGAAAAATGTCCGAACACCATAAAAAAAAACAATCCAAAATAAACCCATGTGCAAACGTGTAAATCCATTTAATAAAGTCAAATACAAATAAGGCAACAAGAGAAGTATCCCACACTTCTCTTTTGTAAAGTACATTTGTACAGCCGATATGAGCATCTACATCAACCATATGATTTGCCTGAGTAGCCGGACGGGACAAAAATAAATAAATAAATAAATACCTTGTCCACTACGGAGGACATATGCGTTACAGTATCAAGGAGTAAACAATCTGTTGCTGGTAATGTGAAATAAGCTGTTCTTCACATCCGTCCAGATGTGCGTAGATGTTCCATTTCAGAGAAGATGATCACCTGTCACCGCAAATTACAGCCCGCCGCGTTCCCCGCGTTTGTCCCCGTGTCTGACCTTTTCCCACCCGTCAACCTCAGACTTCAACCCCCGGACTTGACCACGCCACGGGAACACGTGAGGAACGTCTGTTTTATTATGACGCGCTCGTCCTCCCGCTAAATAGCCCCCCCCCCCGCGACCCCCCCCCCCCCCCCCCCCCCCCCCCCCGTGGCTCCCGGTGGAAAAGGTCACACAATTAAAGGTCCGGGACCCTTCTGCGGGTGTCACAGGGATGGTGATGTATCACTCCGGGGCTGGCTGTACCTGACACACTGTGAGCATGAATATGATTTCAGAGGTCATTAAAAATTTAACAGCGTGACCTAATTACCTCCACGCTCGCTATTCAGATTTCCGAGCGGCAAGACGGGGAGGACGGCGCAGGAGGAGGACGAGGGCGGAGCCTGGCCGGGAATCAATTATAATTACGTTGCGTCGCTGCTTTGTCAATCAATAGGGCGCCGTAATGGATGGCTGCGACGTGGGTTTGTTTGTGATGCGCGGCGCCATCGGGTACCACCGAGGCCCGCGCAGTAATTAGTGTGCACCATTTAAGTGGATGAGGTTTACGAGCGGCGCCATTTATCTTGGAGTGGATGGCTTTAGAATTCCGAGTGGCCCATAAAGCAGCCACGAACAGGTAGACGGCATAAAAGGAACTCTATTGTCTTTATTCAAATTCACTTCCTTTCCCGTGGCATTTACCTTCCCCACCCGCCCCCCCGCCGTCCTTTCTCTTTGTTTTTTTTTTCTGACCATCGAGTCACAAACAAGGCGCATTATGCGCCGTTACAAAGGCGTTACGAGGCTTTTCATGTCAGCCGCCATCGATTTAACGCCGGTGAGAATGCATCGCAGATCAATCGGCTTACCTCCGGCCCGACTTAATGAGAGAGCGCAACACTGGGGCCCCATTGTTGCCCACGCCGGCGCCCGTTTGGAGCGTTTTTTTAATGGCGACGGCCGCGGAACTACTGGTAATTCCGCTACATTCATCACCCCTTTCTTGTTGTGAGGCAGCGCTCACGCCGCTATGCCTGCGCCCATCACTTTGTGATACAAGGCGGCACAAATACGACTTTCCTGATGTAGGCAGGTCACGTATTGGGGCCTCGCATTAAGGAGGCCAAAGACATCAACACTCTACTGGCCATAGGCGCCGATATACACTACCGTTCAAAAGTTTGGGGTCACCCAAACAATTTAGTGGAATAGCCTTCATTTCTAAGAACAACAATAGACTGTGGAGTCTCAGATGAAAGTTCTCTTTTTCTGGCCATTTTGAGCGTTTAATTGAGCCCACAAATGTGATGCTCCAGAAACTCAATCTGCTCAAAGGAAGGTCAGTTTTGTAGCTTCTGTAACGAGCTAAAGTGTTTTCAGATGTGTGAACATGATTGCACAAGGGTTTTCTAATCATCAATTAGCCTTCTGAGCCAATGAGCAAACACATTGTACCAGTAGAACACTGGAGTGATAGTTGCTGGAAATGGGCCTCTATACACCTATGTAGATATGAAATAAATAAATGATAAATGGGTTATACTTGTATAGCGCTTTTCTACCTTCAAGGTACTCAAAGCGCTTTGACAGTATTTCCACATTCACACATTCACACACATATTCACACACTGATGGAGGGAGCTGCCATGCAAGGCGCTAACCAGCAGCCATCAGGAGCAAGGGTGAAGTGTCTTGCCCAAGGACACAACGGACGTGACTAGGAAGGTAGAAGGTGGGGATTGAACCCCAGTAACCAGCAACCCTCCGATTGCTGGCACGGCCACTCTACCAACTTCGCCACGCCGTCCCCATATTGCACCAACAACCAGACATTTGCAACTAGAATAGTCATTTACCACATTAGCAATGTATAGAGCAGGCCTGGGCAAATATTTTGACTCGGGGGCCACATTTAGAGAAAAAAATGTGCCTGGGGGCCGGTATATCTATTTTTAGGAACACTAATACAAAACCACACAAAACGTTATGACAGACCGCCTTAAAAAACGTAATGGAATTTTACATTTTTCTATGAACGATAAAACACTGAATATTGGCAAAATATGAACATCACACCCCCTTTCCATCCACATATTTTACAATCAAGTGAAACGCAACAAAAATGCAACAAACAGTGAAATATGAACACGTAGGGTAGAAAATAAACCCACCTACAATCTCATATATCTGATATTTGCTGAATTACCCCCAGGGATCAATAAAGTATGTTCTATTGTATTCTTTTATATTCTATTCTATACATCACTAAGCTTTAGAACTTTGTTGTGAAAATCTACTTCCGCGTCTGTGGAAACACTTCCCGCCCACACTGCTTGGTGCCTCGTCTGAACTGCTGTGACGTAGATGACCATAGTAACTAATTAGATGACCATAGTAACTAATTAGATGACCATAGTAACTAATTAGATGACTATAGTAACTAATTAGATGACCATAGTAACTAATTAGATGACTATAGTAACTAATTAGATGACCATAGTAACTCATTAGATGACTATAGTAACTAATAAGATGACCATAGTAACTAATTAGATGACTATAGTAACTAATTAGATGACCATAGTAACTAATTAGATGACTATAGTAACTAATTAGATGACTATAGTAACTAATTAGGTGACCATAGTAACTAATTATATGACTATAGTAACTCATTAGATGACCATAGTAACTGTTATATCATCCATAAGCGCAGATTCCTACCATTGAAATACTTTTTATAGTTCAAGACTTGTGGTCATTAGAAAACATCACTGCACATCAGGGGTCACCAACGCGGTGCCCGCGGGCACCAGGTAGCCCGTAAGGACCAGATGAGTAGCCCGCTGGCCTGTTCTAAAAATAGCTCAAATAGCAGCACTTACCAGTGAGCTGCCTCTATTTTTTAAATTGTATTTATTTACTAGCAAGCTGGTCTCGCTTTGCCCGACATTTTTAATTCTAGCAGAGACAAAACTTAAATAGAATTTGAAAATCCAAGAAAATATTTTAAAGACTTGGTCTTCACTTGTTTAAATAAATTCATTTATTTTTTTACTTTGCTTCTTATAACTTTCAGAAAGACAATTTTAGAGAAAAAATACAACCTTAAAAATGATTTTAGGATTTTTAAACACATATACCTTTTTACCTTTTAAATTCCTTCCTCTTCTTTCCTGACAATTTAAATCAATGTTCAAGTAAATTTATCTTTCTTATTGTAAAGAATAATAAATACATTTTAATTTAACTCTTCATTTTAGCTTCTGTTTTTTCGACGAAGAATACTTGTGAAATATTTCTTCAAACTTATTATGATTAAAATTCAAAAAAAATATTCTGGCAAAGCTAGAAAATCTGTAGAATCAAATTTAAATCTTATTTTAAAGTCTTTTGAATTTCTTTTAAAATTTTTGTTCTGGAAAATCTAGAAGAAATAATGATTTGTCTTTGTTAGAAATATAGCTTGGTCCAATTTGTTATATATTCTAACAAAGTGCAGATTGGATTTTAACCTATTTAAAACATGTCATCAAAATCCATAAATTCTTTTTTCAATTTTTTCAAAAAGATTCGAATTAGCTAGTTTTTCTCTTCTTTTTTTCGGTTGAATTTAGAATTTTAAAGAGTCGAAATTGAAGATAAACTATGTTTCAAAATTTAATTGTCATTTTTTTCGTGTTTTCTCCTCTTTTAAACCGTTCAATTAAGTGTAAATATCATTAATTATTAATAATAACAGAGTTAAAGGTAAATTGAGCAAATTGGCTATTTCTGGCAATTTATTTAAGTGTGTATCAAACTGGTAGCCCTTCGCATTAATCACTACCCAAGAAGTAGCTCTTGCTTTCAAAAAGGTTGGTGACCCCTGCTGCACATCATAATGGGAGCTACACTTTCCGTCTTAAAGATCTAAAAACATTATTTTGGAATGTCCGGCGGGCCAGAATGAAAAGCTCAACGGACCGCATGTGGCCCCCGGGCCTTAATTTGCCCAGGTCTGGTATAGAGTGTATTTCTTTCAAGTTAAGACTAGTTTAAAGTTATCTTCATTGAAAAGTACAGTGCTTTTCCTTCAAAAATAAGGACATTTCAATGTGACCCCAAACTTTTGAACGGTAGTGTACATTTCTGCCAGTGGGTGCTCGGTGTTTGTGTATTAGTGTTGTCCCGATACCAATATTTTGTACCGGTACCAAAAGTATTTTGTTACTTTTCGGTACTTTTCTCAATAAAGTGGACCACAAAAAATGTCATTAGTGGCTTTATATTAACAAAAAAATCTTACGGTACATTAAACATATGTTTCTTATGGCAATTTTGTCCTTAAATAAAATAGTGAACATACAAGACAACTTGTCTTTTAGTAGTAAGTAATGTTACAGATTGAACAGAGGGAGATGACGGCAACAGACACCAGGGGGACAGTAATGTTCAAAGATTTATTATATATATAGACCATATATAAATAATAAAAACAATACTAAATATACTAACTAAGGAAATGAAGTTTGACAAAATCCAAGAGTGTGTATGGCAGGGGTGTCCAAACTTTTTCCACTGAGGGCCGCACATGGAAAAATTAAAGCATGTGGGGGCCATTTTGATATTTTTCATTTTCAAACCATAACAAAATATATGCATGTTTTAATTTATTTTACCTTTAGGGGTCCCGGGGGACCTTTAAGGGTCTCAGTCATTAAAATGTTAAAAATAAGTCAGATTATTATTTTTTTTAAATTATTTAACGCTTACAGTAAATCTCTATATCAACTTCAAGTTGATATAAAGTAATACAAATTTAAAAAAAAAGGTTTTATGGCTTTCTGTCAAAAACAACTTAGTTTTTTTATAGTAAAACTGAAATATGCAGTATTTAGTAATTAGAGCCCTAAAATATTAATAATGCAGGACACCATTGATTTTAATTATTTCATATTTTTGAGTAGTCACAGTGAAAAGATGAATAAAAAAAATCACTAAATATATTTGGGATCCAAAAGGTGCCCCACTCATAAAGTGATACATTTGTATTAGGTTTTTCTTTGACTTTCAACACTTAAGTTACGAGATCAACTTCAGATATATCTGTCCATTTTATGATTGAACTATTATTTTGTTTGTTTTATGCGCTTTTGTCAAAGAAAACTTTGATGTTTTTATATGGCTACTACACAATATGTGCAATATTTACCACATAAAACATTTTAAAGTGAAATATTTGAAGTAATTGGAGCCCTGAAAATAATTAATTATAACATGGATTTTTTGTCTTTTTTTTTTTTTTTGAGCAATGGCAAAAAAAGAAAAATGAAGAAAGACAAAAGAAAAAAAAAACAGCCTGCATGGCAGCTTTTGTGTCAACATTGCAACTTTTTCTCGTTAGATTTCACCTCATTCCACTTTTTTTAATGTTCTTTTTTATTTTTACAATAGTATTTCCAGAATGTGTGGCGGGCCGCTAAACAATTAGCTGCGGGCCGCAAATGGCCCCCGGGCCGCACTTTGGACACCCCTGGTGTATGCTGTAAGAATATGTGTGTAGATTATCTGTTGAGTGTTACCGTAAATATTGAACGAGAGACGAGGAAGTCCAGGGGAGAGAGAAGTCTACAGGTCCGAGTCCATAGCGGAGGAAGTCAAGGATCGAGGCAGTCAGAGTCCAGAGGGAGATCCAGGGGAAAGTGAGACGCACAGCTCACTTTCAAGGCGACGGAGGGTACTGCGGGGACGACACAAGAAAACACACTGAAAACACAGAGGGGCAAAAACAGAGAGAGCAGGATTGCATCAAGCAGGACGTGGCTTACTGTACGCCAACAGAAGGTTATATTCCGGCGCGGGATGGCAGGTTGAGCAGGCTTGTGAAGGCAGCTCGTTCATCACGGGCAGGTGCGCAGATTGTCTGCAGGCGCGAGGAGGCACGGAGAGAGAGTGCCTGTTTGACACCCCTGATTTAACTGACCTTTTTTGTAACACGGTTAGTGAATTAACTGTACTTTTTATTTATTCAATTTGTACTCTTTATTTCCCCAAATTTCTTCACACTTCACTCAGGTATATAATTGTTTCATAGTTCTGGACCTAAAATGATATACACAGACACAATTCTCCCAAAATTAGATGCCGATGATTTTAGGCTTGTTTTTATAACGAGTTGGAACGTCCAGTTTTTAGCTCCAAAAATGTGGACGGGCCTTCAGAAGTCACCTACAGGAAAACTGGTGGAAATTTCACATTGTGATGTACGTGTTTTGGTATTATCTTCATCCCGTATCTTGATATTTCCATGCATGATTTGAAGAAATGATCACATATGGCTGCCAGATGCATTGTTGCCGGTTGTAGCAATACAACTTACGGAGGTGTCAGCTTCAGGCCCGGCCCTAACCAATCTGGCGCCCTAGGCAAGATTTGAGGTGGCGCCCCCCCACATCGGCAGTGAAGTGTATATACTCACAAGTAACCGAATAGCTTTGTCTTTGACCTTTTTTTTACTTAAAGAAAGCAAATTAACAATCAGAATTGTTAACAAGATAAAAAAAACTATGGATAAAT
>NC_084742.1:1102808-1207808 GCF_033978785.1 Entelurus aequoreus | reverse complement strand
TCAGGCCCGTCAACAAGCCCCCATACCCTACTATTTGTCCCGCCTTCCCCTCTTACCCTGCTATTGTTCCTTTCTGTTCCTCCTCCAGGAGGAAAGAGGAACTCCTGGATGGATGGCGAAAGAGCGCGTACGCTGTATTATACTCCATTAAGTGGCGGCGTGATCACAAAGAAACGGCCAGGCGCCCCTCATGGAGAATTGCAGTTAATAAGCTTTTTCTTTTTGGAGTCTGTGCGCGCGTCACGCTGACTTTTGACACCCGCCGTTTCCAACAAGGGCTTTGCTGAGCACTCATACGACTGGCAACCCGAGATTAAATCAAGGCGGCTATAATAATAAAGTATAATGTGATATTTATTTTGTCATCATTACCCATTGGAGTGCGCTGAAAGGCTAGTGGAGTATAATGACTTCCAAATAAGTTCATTGTGCTAATGGGGGAAAGATGTGTGGGTTACTAATATTAGCTGTTTCATTAAAGAAGAGAATATTTAAGCAGATTTCTTTTTAGGTGTCAACCTCGTAGCTCATAATTATTCACCGTCAATGAGATCTGCTCCACCTGTACCTCATATATGCTGTATATATACACTAGCGTTCAAAAGTTTGGGGTCACATGTAAATGTCCTTATTTTTGAAGGAAAAGCACTGTACTTTTCAATGAAGATAACTTTAAACTAGTCTTAACTTGAAAGAAATACACTCTATACATTGCTAATGTGGTAAATGACTATTCTAGCTGCAAATGTCTGCTTTTTGGTGCAATATCTACATAGGTGTATAGAGGCCCATTTCCAGAAACTATCACTCCAGTGTTCTAATGGTACAATGTGTTTGCTCATTGGCTCAGAAGGCTAATTGATGATTAGAAAACCCTTGTGCAATCATGTTCACACATCTGAAAACACTTTAGCTCCTTACAGAAGCTACAAAACTGACCTTCCTTTGAGCAGATTGACTTTCTGGAGCATCACATTTGTGGGCTCAATTAAACGCTCAAAATGGCCAGAAAAAGAGAACTTTCATCTGAAACGCGACAGTCTATTCTTGTTCTTAGAAATGAAGGCTATTCCACTAAATTGTTTGGGTGACCCCAAACTTTTGAACGGTAGTGTATATATATACAGTCGTAGTCAAAAGTTTACATACACTTGTAAAGAACATAATGTCATGGCTGTCTTGAGTTTCAATCATTTCTACGTGGCTAAGGGCGTGGTTAAGAGGAGAGTATATTTACAGCTAGAATTCACCAAATCAAGTATTTCATATATATATATATATATATATATATATATATATATATATATATACATATGTATGAAATACTTGACTTTCAGTGAATTCTAGCTATATATATTTTTTATTTTATTATACATATAAATAAAAGACATACTTGAATTTCAGTGTTCTGCAGGCTATCCAGTAGATGGCAGTATTGTCCTGTTTAAGAGTGTCACAACATTGCTGTTTACGGCAGACAAACTGCTTTACGGTAGACTAAACGTGACTGCTGTTGTTGTGTGTTGTTACCGCGCTGGGAGGACGTTAATGAAACTGCCTAACAATAAACCCACATAAGAAACCAAGAACTCTCTCTCCTTGTTGTGCACTCTACTCTCTAAAAGCCGTAGATGTTATGACGTCATTGGGCAGGCAAGCTGTTTATATTGTGGGAAAGCGGACGTGAGAACGGCTGTCCCCACTCAGGTCCGCATTGAGCTGGAGGGGGCGTGGCCTCCCGCTCCGGCTGAATACCGGGAGTTTGTCGGGAGAAAATCTCTGCCGGGAGGTTGTCGGGAGAGGCGCTGAATATCGGGATTCTCCCGCTAAAAATGGGAGGGTTGGCAAGTATGATCCCGGGAGAACGAACCGCGCAGTAAGTGGCGACCCTCACGTAACAGTTTCACTGCAATAAGGCACTTTTGGTAGCCATCCACAAGCTTCTGGTTGAATTGTTGACCACTCCTCTTGACAAACTTAGTGCAGTTCAGCTAAATTTTTTGGTTTTCTGACATGGACTTGTTTCTTCAGCATTGTCCACATGTTTAAGTAAGGACTTAAAACCTTCATTCTAGCCTGATTTAGCCATTCCTTTACCACTTTTGACATGGGTTTGGGGTCATTGTCCTGTTGGAACACCCAACTGCGCCCAAGACCCAACCTCCGGGCTGATGATTTTAGGTTTTCCTGAAGAATTTGGAGGTAATCCTCCTTTTTCATTGTCCCATTTACTCTCTGTAAAGCACCAGTTCCATTGACAGCAAAACAGGCCCAGAGCATAATATTATCACCACCATGCTTGACGGTAAGTGTGGTGTTCCTGGGATTAACTCAACTTTTCTTCGCCAAACAGCTCAATTTTTGTTTCATCTGACATCACATAGACAAAGATAAGACCTTCTGGAGGAAAGTTCTGTCACTTTTGTCAAGAGGAGTGGTCAAAAATCAAAAAGAAGCTTGTGGATGGCTGTCATGATCCGTGGTCCGGATCATGTTTTGTTTAGTTATGTTCTGTTAGTTTTGGACTCCCTTAGTTCCTGTTTTCTGCACTTCCAAGTTTGTTTTGATTACCATGGGTACTAATTGGTTTAACCTTTTCATTGTCCCATTTACTCTGTGTAAAGCAGCAGTTCCATTGGCAGTAAAACAGGTCCAGAGCATAATACTACCACCACCATGCTTGACGGTAGGCTTTAAAGGCCCCAAACATATTGCTGTGTATTGTGGCCAAACAGCTCCATTTTTGTTTCATCTGACCACAGAACTTTCCTCCGGAAGGTCTCATCTTTGTCCATGTGAGGTGACGGGAGACCCCCAATCAATCAATCAATCAAAGTTTACTTATATAGCCCTGAATCAGAAATGTCTCAAAGGGCTGCACAAGCCACAACGACATCCCTGGCTCAGATCCCACATCAGGGGAATAAACTCAACCCAGTGGGAACAACGAGAAAGCTCAAAGCTCTCTTTTCCATGTCCTCCGTGTAAAGGTTTGCTACTATTGGGGGTACGGGTGATCCCATGGCACAACCATTGTTTTGTCGGTAAAACGTTCACGTGAATTGAAAGGCAAATCTGTTCTGGGTTTAGTGCGGATCAGTCCTGCAAGGTGGGACCACCTAGTAGACCGTTGCCTCACTGTCTCTACTGCATCCTGGCTTGGAATAAACACTTGCGATCGATTGAATGCCCTGAGATTACAATGACCTGGATGAATGACAACATTCATAGATATGACTTGTTGGATTATTTCTATTAGGGATGTCCGATAATGGCTTTTGCCGATATCTGATATTCCGATATTGTCCAACTCTTTAATTACCGATACCGATATCAACCATTATATACAGTCGTGGAATTAACACATTATTATGCCTACTTTGGACAAATAGGTATGGTGAAGATAAGGTACTTTTAAAAAAATGAATCAAATAAAATAAGATAAATAAATTAAAAACATTTTCTTGAATAAAAAAGAAAGTAAAACAATATAAAAACAGTTACATAGAAACTAGTAATGAATGAAAATGAGTAAAATGAACTGTTAAAGGTTAGTACTATTAGTGGACCAACATCATGTGTGCTTACGGACTGTATCCCTTGCAGACTGTATTGATATATATTGATATATAATGTAGGAAGCAGAATATTAATAACAGAAAGAAACAACCCTTTTGTGTGAATGAGTGTAAATGGGGGAGGGAGGTTTTTTGGCTTGGTGCACTAATTGTAAGTGTATCTTGGGTTTTTTATGTTGATCTAATAGAAAAATAAAAAAAAACAATACCGATAATTTAAAAAACGATACCGATAATTTCCGATATTACATTTTAACACATTTATCGGCCGATAATATCGGCAGACCGATATTATCGGACATCTCTAATTTCTATCATTAAAGGCTTAGTGGCCACATGCGTGGACAGCACCTTTTAGCTCTTATTTCCAAAATTGTGTACACTACTGAATTGGGGTCTTATGGCCTCTTATGTGGACACTTATACTGCCATCTGGTGGTGTCAGAAGAGTACAACATACAATGGAATTTGGGGGGGAAAAAAAGTGTAAAAATAAGAATTAGCATGTCACTAAACATGAAGTACACGTTTGTGTACTTATGGACTAAGTACATCATATAAAAAGATTATTCTTAGTTTTTATTCTAATTAGGGTCCAATAGCAAAGGGAAATTAAAAAAAAAAGCATGTAAACAAACAGCTTGGGCCTTAAGAGGTTAATAACCTACAGGAGGCACCGTCAAATTTCTTGACTTTTTAGATTATTCTGTCCTTATTAGAAAACGGTTGTGCACTTATTGTGCACCACTGCGACTTCTCTGACTTGTTGGACTATTTTATCATGATAACCGGCAGAAGGAGCGGTTACATCTATTATCCGACACATCTACGAATGCTCGTGCATGAGTGCCAAATACCGTAATTTTCGGACTATAAGGCGCACTTAAAATACTTTCTTTTTCTCAAAAATCAACAGTGCGCTTTTTAACCCGGTGCGCCTAATGTACGGAATAATTCTGGTTATGCTTACCGACCTCGAAGCAATTTTATTTGGTACATGGTGTGATGATAAGTGTGACCAGTAGATGGCAGTCACACATAAGAGATACGTGTAGACTGCAATATGTTGGCTATATGACTCAAGTAAACAACACCAACATTTTATATGTTCCATTTAAAATATAAAACATTACACACTGCGCTCAAAAAAACTATCAAAATGTTTTAGTAGGACTTTGGTAAGCTATGACAACGCACCGCTTGATGGATTGTACTGTGCTTCAACACGGGAGTATTATTATGGGGTGTGTATAAGGTAAGACATATTATCTGGCGTTTTGTTTCGCAATATTATACAAAAGCAACTTTTCTTACCTTCTGGTGCCTGCTGATCTGTATTTGGGATCTGCATGATTCCTGAAAAATTGCGCGTGTCCGCCTTTGTAGTCCGTGGAGACACCGTAGTCCATAAGCTTGTTCTTTTCCTCCATCTTCTTGTTATGTGTCAGGTTCAAACACTGATGACATCTATTAAACAAGACAAGAAGCAAGGAATCATGCAGAGACAGAGTTAAATTTTGCTCAAGTGAGGAGAGACGTTTTTTTGGGCTGTACTCTAGTTACAGTTCCAAACTACGCTCTAAAGTCCAGCCCATGTGCTTCCTCTATTTATTTGGGAGGTCCCTGGTTACATCACTGAAGCTGCTGCTGAAGGAGGTGGGGTCATTTCAGCAAACCCCAGTTAGACACAATATATGACTATTCAAGAAATGCAAATGTGCTGACACTCGTGATATCGCCGTGTCTCTGCTCTGTCTGCGTCACGGTACTCGATGTTCGGCCTTGGCAGTCAGCAGGCCGAGTCTGGACACAACACTGATACGAGACGACTTGCAATCTTTTGGATTGCCAGCTTTGCACAGATAGAAATATACAACTTCAGCACAATTGATAATAACTATAGCAACGGCCCTTAAGCATAAGACTTGTGTGATAATATATACATAATTATTCTAACATTATGGGACATTCATCCTCCCCTGTTGCCATTTCTAACATAAAGTCGTGTAAAGTTCTTACTTATATCTGCCAGTAAACTCGCCATGGACGTGCTAAAACATACCGGTGTAGTGAGTTTACATTATTCGCCAGAGGAATTGTAGTTGTTAGAGAGTTCCGGTCGGACGTTTTTTCACGGGACACATTTCCCGGCCTTGTTATTGTTTCCGGATGAGGAGATGCCGCTCCGTTATTGATTTAAGTAAAGTCTGAATGTCATTAAAACAGTTAGCGCCATCTTTTGACGGCGCATCTTGAAGCGACTGTCAGAAAGCATAAAACATCATCTATGCAACATTTTGACCAAAGAACCACCATTACATGTTATGTAGACCACAAGGAAGTGTTTTACATTTAGAAAAAAATAATACAAATATGACTCCTTTAATGCGCCTTATAATCCGGTGCGCCCTTCGGTCCGGATAATATGGTAGGTTAATTGTTCTAATAGGAAAAAGATATGAGGATCACTAATTTTAGCTGTGTTTCATTAAAAATATATATTATTTTAGGTGTTAACGTCATTGCTTCTAATTATTCACTGTCAATGAGCTCAGCTACAGCTGGGCTTCATATCTGTTTATTTAAAGCTGCAGCTTGTAAGAACATGCTTGGAAAGTGGAACAATATCATTGTAATATAGGCAAATCAAAAAAAAAAAAAAAAAAAAAGGCAATAGAAAGAGAAAGCGAGTCGTAGAATTTAGGGGGCGCATTTAACCGGGAACGGCGTGCAAATCTGCGTAAGTATCTCCACTGTTTGCATAATAGATTAGAAATTAGCATTTTTGTTCATTTTCCATGTATGCCCAGCGCCTGGAAGAATAACACTCCATGCATATCAGATCAGCCTGCCTACAATTTTGCGCAGTATATTATTTGACAATCTAAAATGTGTAATTTGCATGAAATTGCTTAATTAAAACACAGTCACTGGGGGTATTAATTTCTTTGTGTGACAGCCGAGTGGAGTGAGGGGAGAGCAGAGGGGGAGATGTAAAACGCTGTCAGATAGCGCTGTCACAGAGGCAGGGAGGAAATTCTGCCACATTTGCAACCCCCCGTCCCCTCCCATCCCCTCCGTCTTCTCTTAAGAGCGCGGCGCGATGGAGAGGATAACGCCTGCCCTGCTAATTTGGGTTATGGTGGTAAACGAGGGCCACTGCACGAGAAAGATACCAGAGAGGGTGTGTGTGTGAGGGGGGGGGGGGGGGGGGGGCGGTAGGCTGTCTTTGTGCCATGCTGTCATCCTGGTCCTCTGGGTGCACAAGTACCAAGCCGGTGGCATCAATACAGAAGGTTTGTTTGCACCTTTAAAGACACGGCACCATTTATTTATTTATTTACAAACCCCGTTTCCATATGAGTTGGGAAATGGTGTTAGATGTAAATATAAACGGAATACAATGATTTGCAAATCCTTTTCAAGCCATATTCAGTTGAATATGCTACAAAGACAACATATTTCATGTTCAAACTGATAAACTTTATTTTTTTTGCAAATAATCATTAACTTTATAATTTGATGGCAGCAACACGTGACAAAGAAGTTGGGAAAGGTGGCAATAAATACTGATAAAGTTGAGGAATGCTCATCAAACACTTATTTGGAACATCCCACAGGTGAACGGGCTAATTGGGAACAGGTGGGTGCCATGATTGGGTATAAAAGTAGATTCCATGAAATGCTCAGTCATTCACAAACAAGGATGGGGCGAGGGTCACCACTTTGTCAACAA
Organism: Entelurus aequoreus; assembly: GCF_033978785.1. Taxonomy (NCBI): domain Eukaryota; kingdom Metazoa; phylum Chordata; class Actinopteri; order Syngnathiformes; family Syngnathidae; genus Entelurus; species Entelurus aequoreus. The sequence continues at coordinate 1,200,494 of NC_084742.1, read as the reverse complement.
ATGCCTGAGCAAATTGTTGAACAGTTTAAGAACAACCTTTCTCAAGCAGCTATTGCAAGGAATTTAGAGATTTCACCATCTACGCTCTGTAATATCATCAAATGGTTCAGAGAATGTGGAGAAATCACTGCAGGTAAGCAGCTAAGCCCGTGACCTTCCATCCCTCAGGCTGTACTGCATCAACAAGCCACATCAGTGTGTAAAGGATATCACCACATGGAACACTTCAGAAACCCACTGTCAGTAACTACAGTTGGTCGCTACATCTGTAAGTGCAAGTTAAAACTCTCCTATGCAAGACGAAAACCGTTTATCAACAACACCCAGAAACGCTGTCGGCTTCGCTGGGCCTGAGCTCATCTAAGATGGACTGATGCAAAGTGGAAAAGTGTTCTGTGGTCTGACGAGTCCACATTTCAATTTTTTTTTGGAAACTGTGGACGTCGTGTCCTCCGGACCAAAGACGAAAAGAACCATCTGGATTGTTATAGGCGCAAAGTGTAAAAGGCAGCATGTGTGATGGTATGGGGGTGTATTAGTGCCCAAGACATGGGTAACTTACACATCTGTGAAGGCACCATTAATGCTGAAAGGTACATACAGCTTTTGGAGCAACATATGTTGCCATCCAAGCAACGTTACCATGGACGCCCCTGCTTATTTCAGCCAGACAATGCCAAGCCACGTGTTACATCAACGTGGCTTCATAGTAAAAGAGTGCGGGTACTAGACTGGCCTGCCTGTAGTCCAGACATTGAAAATGTGTGGCACCTGCAATGTGAGAAGGGAGACCCCCGGACTGTTGAACAACTTAAGCTGTACATCAAGCAAGAATGGGAAAGAATTCCACTTCAAAAATGTGTCTCCTCACTTCCCAAACCTTTACTGAGTGTTGTTAAAAGGAAAGGCCATGTAACACAGTGGTGAACATGCCCTTTCCCAACTACTTTGGCACGTGTTGCAGCCAGGACATTCTAAGTTAATTATTATTTGCAAAAAAAAAATAAAGTTGATGAGTTTGAACATGAAATATGTTGTCTTTGTAGCATATTCAACTGAATATGGCTTGAAAAGGATTTGCAAATCATTGTATTCCGTTTATATTTACATTTAACACAATTTCCCAACTCATATGGAAACGGGGTTTGTACATATACAGTGGCGATCAAAAGGTGACATACACTTGTAAAGAACATCATGTCATGGCTGTCTTGAGTTTCCAATCATTTCTACAACTCAGATTTTTTTTTGTGATGTAGTGATTGGAGCAAATACTTGTTGGTCACAAAAAACATTCGTAAAGTTTGGTTGTTTTATGAATTTATTATGGCTCTACTGAAAATGTGAGCAAATGTGCTGGGTCAAAAGTATACATACAGCAATGTTAATATTTGCTGACATGTCCCTTGGCAAGTTTACCTGCTTTTGGTTGCCATCCACAAGATTCTGCTTGAATTTTTTACCACTCCTCTCGACAAAATTGGTGCAGTTCAGCTAAATTTCTGACATGGACTTGTTTCTTCAGCATTGTCCACATGTTTAAGTCAGGACTTTGGAAAGGCCGTTCTAAAACCGTAATTTGTCATGATCCTTGGCCCGGATCATGTTTTTGTTATTTTTCTGTTAGTTTTGGACTCCCTAAGGTCCTGTGTTGTGCACCCTTGAGTTTGTTTAGTTCATATTTGCCAACCCTCCCGAATTTTCCGGGAGACTCCCGAAATTCAGCGCCGTTCTCTTTTTCTGGCCATTTTGAGCGTTTAATTGACCCCACAAATGTGATGCTCCAGAAACTCAATCTGCACAAAGGAAGGTCAGTTTTATAGCTTCTGTAACGAGCTAAAGTGTTTTCAGATGTGTGAACATGATTGCACAAGGGTTTTCTAATCATCAATTAGCCTTCTGAGCCAATGAGCAAACACATTGTACCATTAGAACACTGGAGTGATAGTTGCTGGAAATGGGCCTCTATACACCTATGTAGATATTGCACCAAAAAGCAGACATTTGCAGCTAGAATAGTCATTTACCACATTAGCAATGTATAGAGTGTATTTCTGTAAAGTTAAGACTAGTTTAAAGTTATCTTCATTGAAAAGTACAGTGCTTTTCCTTCAAAAATAAGGACATTTACATGTGACCCCAAACTTTTGAACGCTAGTGTATGTATATATATATATATATATATATATATATATATGTATATATATATATATATATATATATATATATGAAATACTTGACTTGGTGAAATCTAGCTGTCAATATACTCCTCCCCTCTTAACCACGCCCCCAAACACGGCCCCGCCCCACCCCCACCCCCCACCTCCCCAAATCGGAGCTCTCAAGGTTGGCAAGTATGGTTTAGTTACCTTGGCTACTTATTATTTTCACCTGCCTCTGATTGGTGTTGGGGACGCTCACCTGTTCCCCGAGCACTAATCAGAGACATAATTTAAGCCTGCCTTTGCCGGTCAGTCAGCCTGGCTTCTTTGTTTGCTTATGCAACAAGTTACGCGAGTATCGCCTGTCTTTATTCTATGCTAAGTGGTAGCCTTAGCTTCCAGTGCAATCGGCTCATTTTTCCGTCGGCTTGTTTCCTGTTTTTTGTACCTCCTTGATTTCTCAAGAATAAATCATGTTCCTACCTGCAAGTCCTGTCCGGAGTTGTCCGTTTGCATCCCGGTGGAACAAACCTCGCAGCAAGCTGCGACCCCCCGACCGTAACATAATTCTAGCCTGATTTAGCTATTCCTTTACCACTTTTGACATGGATTTGGGGTCATTGTCCTGTTGGAACACCCAACTGCTCCCAAGACCCAACCTCCGGGCTGATGATTTTAGGTTGTCCTGAAGAATTTGGAGGTAATCCTCCTTTTTTCATTGTCCCATTTACTCTCTGTAAAGCACCAGTTCCATTGGCAGCAAAACCGGCCCAGAGCATAATACTATCACCACCATGCTTGACGGTAGGTGTGGTGTTCCTGGGATTAACTCAACTCAACAAACAGCTCAATTTTTGTTTCATCTGACATCACATAGACAAAGATAAGACCTTCTGGAGGTAAGTTCTGTCAATTTCATCAAGAGGAGTGGTCAAAAATTCAAAAAGAAGCTTGTGGATGGCTGTCATGATCCGTGGTCCGGATCATGTTTTGTTTAGTTATGGTCTGTTAGTTTTGGACTCCCTTAGTTCCTGTTTTCTGCATTTCTGGGTTTGTTTTGGTTACCATGGGTACTAATTGGTTTCACCTGCCTCTGATTAGTGTTCGGCACTAATCAGAGAGCTATTTATTCACGTTGCTCGCCACACTCGGTCTGGCTTCCTAGTTAGTTAGTTCTTTGATCCTCTTGATATACTAGCTTCCACACTAGGCGCTATAATTTGATTCCTGTTTTAGATGCTAGCTTCCACGCTAGGTTCTACTTTGCTTTGGCATCCGTGCTATCGGCACACTTTTGGTGTTTCCTGTTTTTTCCCGCATGATTTATGAAGAATAAATCATTTCCTACCTGCACGCTGTGTCCGGAGTCCGTCTGCATCTTGGGAGAACAAATCCCCGCATCACAATGCGACCCGATCGTTACAGATGGCTACCAAAAGCGCCTTATTGCAGTGAACCTTGCCAAGGGACATGTAACCAAATATTAACATTGCTGTATGTCAGGGGTCACCAACGCGGTGCCCGCGGGCACCAGGTAGCCCGTAAGGACCAGATGAGTAGCCCGCTGGCCTGTTCTAAAAATAGCTCAAATAGCAGCACTTACCAGTGAGCTGCCTCTATTTTTTAAATTTTATTTATTTACTAGCAAGCTGGTCTCTCTTTGCCCGACATGTTTAATTCTAAGAGAGACAAAACTCAAATAGAATTAGAAAATCCAAGAAAATATTTTAAAGACTTGGTCTTCACTTGTTTAAATAAATTCATTATTTTTTTTTACTTTGCTTCTTATAACTTTCAGAAAGACAATTTTAGAGAAAAAATACAACCTTAAAAATTATTTTAGTATTTTTAAACACATATACCTTTTTACCTTTTAAATTCCTTCCTCTTCTTTCCTGACAATTTAAATCAATGTTCAAATAAATTTATTTTTTTTATTGTAAAGAATAATAAATACATTTTAATTTAATTCTTCATTCTAGCTTCTGTTTTTTCGACGAAGAATATTTGTGAAATATTTCTTCAAACTTATCATGATTAAAATTCAAAAAAATTATTCTGGCAAATCTAGAAAATCTGTAGAATCAAATTTAAATCTTATTTCAAAGTCTTTTGAATTTCTTTTAAAATTTTTGTTCTGGAAAATCTAAAAGAAATAACGATTTGTCTTTGTTAGAAATATAGCTTGGTCCAATTTGTTATATATTCTAACAAAGTGCAGATTGGATTTTGACCTATTTAAAACATGTCATCCAAATTCTAAAATTAATCTTAATCAGGAAAAATTACTAATGATGCTCCATAAATTCTTTTTTTTATTTTTTCAAAAAGATTCGAAATAGCTAGTTTTTCTCTTCTTTTTTTCGGTTGAATTTTGAATTTTAAAGAGTCGTAATTGAAGATAAACTATGTTTCAAAATTTAATTGTCATTATTTTCGTGTTTTCTCCTCTTTTGAACCGTTCAATTAAGTGTAAATATCATTATTTATTAATAATAACATAGAGTTAAAGGTAAATTGAGCAAATTGGCTATTTCTGGCAATTTATTTAAGTGTGTATCAAACTGGTAGCCCTTGGCATTAATTAGCACCCAAGAAGTAGCTCTTGCTTTCAAAAAGGTTGGTGACCCCTGCTGTATGTATACTTTTGACCCAGATTTGGTCACATTTTCAGTAGAGCCATAATAAATTCATAAAACAACTAAACTTCATGAATGTTTTTTGTGAGCAACAAGTATGTGCTCCAATCACTACATCACAAAAAAACAAGAGTTGTAGAAATGATTGGAAACTCAAGACAGCCCTGACATGATGTTCTTTACACGTGTATGTAAACTTTTGACCACCACTGTAAATATATATACTTTATAAATGACATTTTTTGCGCAGAAAAGGGCATGCAGGCCGCCGAAGCATGCGGCCAAACCAAAGAAAGAAAAATCACAGCGTTGGTGTTCTCTTTGGAGCATGACAAAGAGTGAGATTAAAGGCCCTACATTTCAAGTTGCACATCTGTACCCTTTTCTTAAATATCAAAGGCAGCCGAGGCAGCGCTAACATTTCAATAATTCCAAGGAGGTGGGGTGCAGCGGTGGGCGGAGATGTGGTGCGGCCAAGAAGTTATCAAACTAGATGAAGGAAGGAGTGTTGCTTTCTTGCTGTCTCGTGTGAGTTATGGTGTAGTTTTACCCTTAAAATGGCTTTGGTAATGCTAAGATGCAGTGGTATGGTACTACTTAATGTACGTTCTTGAACATCGTGGTTACGCTGAAAAGGAGTAGGAAGAAGTAGAGTTTGTGTTTAACCTATACTAATAATTAACTACCATTGACACTACCATCTAGAGATGTCCGATAATGGCTTTTTTGCCGATATTCCGATATTGTCCAACTCTTAATTACAGATTCCGATATCAAGCGATACCAATATATACAGTTGTGGAACTAACACATTATTATGCCTAATTTTGTTGTGATGCCCCGCTGGATGCATTAAACAATGTAACAAGGTTTTACAAAATAAATCAACTCAAGTTATGGAAAAAAAGTGCCAACATGGCACTGCCATATTTATTATTGAAGTCACAAAGTACATTATTTCTTTTAACATGCCTCACAACAGCAGCTTGGAATTTGGGACATGCTCTCCCTGAGAGAGCATGAGGAGGTTGCTGTGGGGCAGAGGGGTAGCGGGGGTGTATATTGTAGCGTCCCGGAAGAGTTAGTGCTGCAAGGGGTTCTGGGTATTTGTTCCGTTGTGTTTATGTTGTGTTGCGGTGGTGCGGGTGTTCTCCCGAAATGTGTTTGTCATTCTTGTTTGGTGTGGGTTCACAGTGTGGTGCATATTTGTAACAGTGTTAAAGTTGTTTATACGGCTACCCTCAGTGTGACCTGTATGGCTGTTGACCAAGTATGTCATGCATTCACTTGTGTGTGTGAAAAGCCGTAGATGTGATGTGACTGGACCGGCACGCAAAGGCAGTGCCTTTAAGGTTTATTGGCGCTCTGTACTTCTCCCTACGTCCGTGTACACAGCGGAGTTTTAAAAAGTCATACATTTCACTTTTTGAAACCGATACCGATAATTTCCGATATTACATTTTAAAGCATTTATCAGCCGATAATATCGGCATCTCCGATATTATCGGACATCTCTACTACCATCATTTGACACTTTCCATTACATATATTATAAAATATCGCATTAATCATGAACACACTTACATTAATTATGTACTGTATTTTTCGGACTATAAGGCGCACTTAAAATCCTCTCATTTTGTCGAAAAATCGACAGTGCGCCTTATAACCCGGTGCGCCTAATGTACTGAATAATTCTGGTTGTGCTTACCGACTTCGAATACATTTTATTTGGGACATGGCGTAATGATAAGTGTGACCAGTAGATGGCAGTCATACATAAGAGATACGTGTAGAGTGCAATATGATGGCAGTAAACAACACCAAAACTTGAAATGTTCCATTGAGAATATAGAACGTTACACACGGTGCGACTAGGGATGATGTTTGATAAGAAATGATCGAGTTCGAGCCCATTATCGAATCCTCTTATCGAACCGATTCCTTATCGATTCTCTTATGGAATCCAGATAGGTTGTTGTATATGGAAAAAAAACACAATATTTGGTTTAACAAAAGCTCACTTTTATTTTATAAGAAAAAAATCTAATAAAATAAATACATAAATATTGACTGTTACCCCCGTAAAAAAATTAAATAAATATATATTGACTGTTGTTACCCAAAGTATATTAAGTAGGATTTTTCATAAAAACAAATATATACAGTAACACCAAAACAACCTGTCTCTGTGATCACTATAGGTGAATAGCCATGAGGTGTTTTTTCCGGTCCATTATTTTTGCTGCTTGTGAGCTACCTCATTACCTGTGATGTTCCACAGGGCATTTCTTGTGGGACGGGATTCGTTCCCAGGGATTAGAATAAAGAAGCAACTCTTTTTCTTTACTATAGTGGCCTCGATAACGGGAACCAGTTCTCAAAAAGGGATTCGAGTCCATGGAATTGGTTCTTTTCTTATCGAACGGTTCTTTTCTTATCGAACAACCGGGAGAACCGGTTTCGAACATCACCCCTAAGCACGACTTCGGTAAGTTATGAAGCCGCACCGCTTGATGGATTGTCGGCGCATTAAACATACGAGTATTATTATGGTGTGTATAAGGTCAGAAAGCGGCTTAAAGATGGTCTGTAAAACATAATCCATGCAAAATGTTGACCAAATAACCATAATTACATGTTATGTAGATCACAAGGAAATGTTTTAAATGTAGAAAACAATCATAATATGAACCCTTGACTGACCTAACCCTAACCTTTGACTATTTGTCATACATTATTTTGCGAGCAAAATTTTGAGTTACAAGCATCCCCACCATTAGTTGACGTAGCAAATGCCACGGTGAATGAACCCTGTGAGATCCAGATCAATCCCTAAAGTTTACAACAACTCACGGATTCATTCAGTTTTTTGGGGTGCCGATTCGATTCTGAATCGATTGTCGATTCAAACTGATTCTCGTATTACTATTTTTATGTTCTATTATTACCACACATGTTATTTTGGTGAGGTCATTTCAATAAAACTTTTTCTAAACAGGTTACAGCAGGGGTGTCCAAAGTGCGGCCCGGGGGCCATTTACGGGCCCACAGGTCATTTTTTAACATTCTAAAAATACGATAAAAGAAATAAAAAAACATAAAAAGTGGTATAAAAGAGCCAACAGGTGAAATGTAACAAGAAAATGTTGCAATGTTGACTCTAATAACACAAAGCTGCCATGCAGGCTGTTTCTTTCTTTAAAAAATAATAATAAATCAAAATCAATGTCATTATGAATTATTGACCTATTCAAGGCTCCAATAACGTCACATTAAATATTCCACTTTGAGATATTCTTTTGGGAAAATGTTGCATATTTTGTGTTTGCCATATAAAAAAGTAAGCTGTTTTTTTTTTTAAAAGGGCCTAAAACGAACAAACCAAAAACATAAACAACAATACAACTTATAGTTGATGGATGGATCTGAAATTGGTCTCCAGATTACTGTGTTAAAAGTAAACAGTTAAAAAAATGTATAATTTATTTTTTAACAATTTAATGAGTAGGACCCTTTTGGATCCCCAATCATTTTTGTGGGATTTGTTTTGAAGTGTCATTGCTAAAAAAAAAAAAAAAAAAAAGAATTATAATCAATGTTGAGTTATTGACCTTTTTAAGGCTCCAATTATTATATAGTCTCAAATATTCCACTTAAAAATTTAATTGGGTGAAAATATTACATATTTTGTGTTTTTTCCATTAAAAAAAATGTCTTATTGACAGATAGACCTAATGTTGATCTAGAGATTAATAATAACAATAATAATACTGAGTAATGACACATTTTTTATAATTTTTGGACCAACACCCTTTGCGGCCCCCGGTATCAAGCCTGAGTGGAGGCCTAAAGGTATATTTGTTTATACATATATTGTATTGGTTTTTAAAATAAAAAATATCAAAATGGCCCCCGCTTGCTTTGATTTGTCAGTGTGCGGCCCTCAGTGGACAAAGTTTGGACACCCCTGGTTACAGGTTTCAAAATCTCCCCTCGGCTGCTGACTGACATAAAAAATGGCCTTAAATAGTTTTTTTTAACTGATTTTTACAATTTGTTTTAATTTTTCTTAAAATGTTTTGATTTATTTATTCATTTTTTTAAATCAGTTAAAAAAAAAAAACAATAGGCCACCTCGCTACATCATACTGTATATCATCAGATTTAAAAAAAACAACTATGAATACATTTAGGATCAGCATAAAAATGAGAATCACGATTCGGATGTGTGTTAACATTCTGGAACATCGTGGTTACACTGAAATGGAGGAAGAAGAAGAAGAGCTTATTTAACTTTTACTAATAGTTTATGGACACCATATATGCTGTTTGTGTTGGCACCTACAATATTGTCTGCTTACATCAGGGGTGTCCAAACTTTTTCCACTGAGGGCCGCACACGGAAACATGTAAGAATGCGGGGGCCATTTTGATATTTTTCATTTTCAAACCTTAACAAAATATATGGATTTTTTTTTTTTTTAACCTTTAGGGCTCCCGGGGACTATAAAGGGTCTCAGTCATTAAACTGTTAAAAATAAGTCAAATTATTATTATTATTTTTTATTTAACGCTTACAGTAAATCTCTCTATCAACTTGAGGTTGATATGAAGTAAAAAAAAAAAAAGGTTTTCTGTCAAAGACAACTTTGTTTTTTTATAGTAAAACTGAAATATGCAGTATTTAGTAATTAGAGCCTTAAAAGATCAATAATGCAGAACACCATTGATTTTAAGTCTTTAATATTTTTGAGTAATCACAGTGAAAAGTTAAATAAAATCCTACTAAATATATTTGGGATCCAAAAGGTCCCCCACTCATAAAGTGATACCTTTTTATTATTTTTTTTAAAACTTTTAACACTTAAATTACGAGATCAACTTCAGATATATCTGTCCATTTTACGTTTGAACTATTATTTTGTTTGTTTTATGCGCTTTTGTCAAATAAAACTTTGATGTTTTTATATGGCAACCACACAATATATGCAATATTTTTTCCACATAAAACATTTTAAAGTGATATTTTTTAAGTAATAATTCATTATAACATATATTTTTAGTCTTTTTTTTTTTTTTTAGCAATGGCAAAAAAAATAAAAATAAACAAAGACAAAAGAAAAAAACAACATTGCAACTTTTTCTTGTTAGATTTCACCTCATTCCACTTTTTTTAAATGTTTTTTTTTTTTAATTTTTGCAATATTATCAATTTTGCAAATTTTGCAGAATGTGTAGCGGGCTAGTAAACAATTAGCTGCAGGCCGCAAATGGCCCCCGGGCCACACTTTGGACTCCCCTGGCTTACATGTTTAAATCGAATTCACTTTCTGTGTGGAAAAAAGAGAAGAGGAAATAACAAAATGACACAAGTTTGTGTTCAGGAAAATTTTAAAATGTACAAAAATATGGGAAAAAAATAAGACTAAAATTGCTAAAATAGGTATACATTTTTATTACTAGGTAAATTAAAAGTGTAATAAGTACTAATAATGATCTAATTCCTTTAATGTATGTATAGTTTTTTTCATAGTTTTAAATGGGATTAGTACGTCAACATGGCGGACTTTTTCAATATGGAAAAAAAATAAGACTAAAATTGCTAAAATAGGTATACATTTTTATTATTAGGTAAATTAAAAGTGTATTAAGTACTAATAATTATCTAATTCCTTTAATGTATGTATGGTTTTTTTCATAGTTTTAAATGGGATTAGTACGTCAACATGGCGTACTTTTTCAGTATGGAAAAAAAAATAAGACTAAAATTGCTAAAATAGGTATACATTTTTATTATTAGGTAAATTAAAAGTGTAATAAGTACTAATAATTATCTACTTCCTTTAATGTATGTATAGTTTTTTTCATAGTTTTAAATGGGATTAGTACGTCAACATGGCGGACTTTTTCAATATGGAAAAAAAAATAAGACTAAAATTGCTAAAATAGGTATACATTTTTATTATTAGGTAAATTAAAAGTGTAATAAGTACTAATAATTATCTAATTCCTTTAATGTATGTATAGTTTTTTTCATAGTTTTAAATGGGATTAGTACGTCAACATGGCGGACTTTTTTAATATGGAAAAAAAAATAAGACTAAAATTGCTAAAATAGGTATACATTTTTATTATTAGGTAAATTAAAAGTGTAATAAGTACTAATAATTATCTAATTCCTTTAATGTCTGTATAGTTTTTTTCATAGTTTTAAATGGGATTAGTACGTCAACATGGCGGACTTTTTCAATATGGAAAAAAAATAAGACTAAAATTGCTAAAATAGGTATACATTTTTATTATTAGGTAAATTAAAAGTGTATAATTAAGTACTAATAATGATCTAATTCATTTAATGTATGTATAGTTTTTTTCATAGTTTTAAATGGGATTAGTACGTCAACATGGCGGACTTTTTCAATATGGAAAAAAAATAAGACTAAAATTGCTAAAATAGGTATACATTTTTATTATTAGGTAAATTAAAAGTGTAATAAGTACTAATAATTATCTACTTCCTTTAATGTATGTATAGTTTTTTTCATAGTTTTAAATGGGATTAGTACGTCAACATGGCGGACTTTTTCAATATGGAAAAAAAAATAAGACTAAAATTGCTAAAATAGTTATACATTTTTATTATTAGGTAAATTAAAAGTGTAATAAGTACTAATAGTTATCTACTTCCTTTAATGTATGTATAGTTTTTTTCATAGGTTTAAATGGAATTAGTACGTCAACATGGCGGACTTTTTCAATATGGAAAAAAAATAAGACTAAAATTGCTAAAATAGGTATACATTTTTATTATTAGGTAAATTAAAAGTGTATTAAGTACTAATAATTATCTAATTCCTTTAATGTATGTATAGTTTTTTTCATAGTTTTAAATGGGATTAGTACGTCAACATGGCGTACTTTTTCAGTATGGAAAAAAAAATAAGACTAAAATTGCTAAAATAGGTATACATTTTTATTATTAGGTAAATTAAAAGTGTAATAAGTACTAATAATTATCTAATTCCTTTAATGTATGTATAGTTTTTTTCATAGTTTTAAATGGGATTAGTACGTCAACATGGCGGACTTTTTCAGTATGGAAAAAAAAATAAGACTAAAATTGCTAAAATAGGTATACATTTTTATTATTAGGTAAATTAAAAGTGTAATAAGTACTAATAATTATCTAATTCCTTTAGTGTATGTATAGTTTTTTTCATGGTTTTAAATGGGATTAGTACGTCAACATGGCGGACTTTTTCATACCTGACAAATGTTATTTTCAGTGTGGTTATTCTGTACAGTAGTTGCTGTCAAAGCATATAAGAAAAGCTTAGGGGAAATGCATATTTTTTAGGAAAGGTGTGGGGGTGAAAGATGGTGTCAGGCAGGCAGTAAGAGGTCCTTGTCACTGGTGTCAGCAGCACTGAGGGCGGGCCTGACAGGACCTCCAGTGCAACCTTGACGGCCTTCACTGGCACCCTAATTGGTCCTTTGATGGCGCGCCGCAAAAGGTGGGGAAGGCGATGAAAATGGGACGTTTCCCTCTCCGCTGCTGCCGCCGTGCTATCATGCTTCAATACAGGCAGGGGTGCCCAAACTTTTAAACAGTGAGGACCCCATACAGCACACTGAATGATGTATTCTGTCACTTAAACCAAAGTAACATATTTCAGTAGTCCTTAACATTGATTGATTGAAACTTGTATTAGTAGATTGCACAGTTCGGTACATATTCCGTACAATTGACCACTAAATGGTAACACCCGAATACGTTTTTCAACTTGTTTAAGTCGGGGTCCACTTAAATCAATTCATGGTACAAATATATACTATCAGCATAATACAGTCATCACACAAGTTAATGATTGGGTATAAAATCAGCTTCCATGAAATGCTCAGTCATTCACAAACAAGGATGGGGCGAGGGTCACCACTTTGTCAACAAATGCCTGAGCAAATGGTCCAACAGTTTAAAGAACAACATTTCTCAACCAGCTACTGCAAGGAATTTAGAGATGTCACCATCTACGCTCCGTAATATCATCAAAAGGTTCAGAGAATCTGGAGAAATCACTGCACGTAAGCGGCAAGGCCGAAAACCAACATTGAACGCCCGTGACCTTCGATCCCTCAGGCGGCACTGCATCAAAAAGCGACGTCAGTGTGTGAAGGATATCACCACATGGGCTCAGGAACACTTCAGAAAACCACTGTCAGTAACTACAGTTTGTCGCTACACCTGCAAGTGCAAGTTAAAACTCTACTATCCAAAGCGAAAGCCATTTATCAACAACACCCAGAAACGCCGCCGGCTTTGCTGGGCCCGAGCTCATCTAAGATGGACTGATGCAAAGTGGAAGAGTGTTCTGTGGTCTGACTTTTTTGATAGATTGATTGATTGAAACTTTTATTAGTAGGTTGCACAGTGAAGTACATATTCCGTACAATTGACCACTAAATGGTAACACCAGAATACGTTTTTCAACTTGTTTAAGTCGGGGTCCACTTAAATTGATTCATGATACAGATATATACTATCAAATATATACTAACATCATAATACAGTCATCACACAAGTTAATCATCAGAGTATATACATTGAATTATTTACATTATTTACAATCCGGGGGGTGGGATGAGGACGGTTTGGTTGATATCAGCACTTCAGTCATCAACAATTGCATCATCAGAGAAATGGACATTGTAACAGTGTAGGTGTGACTTGGTAGGATATGTACAGTGTTTACTTGGTAGGATATGTACAGCGAGCAGAGAACATAGTGAGTTCACATAGCATAAGAACAAGTATATACATTAGAAATACATTTGATTATTTACATTTGGTTATTTACAATCCGAGGAGGAGGGATGTGGAAGGGAGGGTGTTAGTCAAGGGTTGAAATTGCCTGGAGGTGTTGTTTTAGTGTAGTTTTGAAGGAGGATAGAGATGCCCTTTCTTTGACACCTGTTGGGAGTGCATTCCACATTGATGTGGCATAGAAGGAGAATGAGTTAAGACCTTTGTTAGTTGGGAATCTGGGTTTAACGTGGTTAGTGGAGCACCCCCTGGTGTTGTGGTTATGGCGGTCATTTACGTTAAGGAAGTAGTTTGACATGTACTTCGGTATCAGGGAGGTGTAGTGGATTTTATAGACTAGGCTCAGTGCAAGTTGTTTAACTCTGTCCTCCACCCTGAGCCAGCCCACTTTAGAGAAGTGGGTAGGAGTGAGGTGTGATCTGGGGTGGAGGTCTAGAAGTAACCTGACTAGCTTGTTCTGGGATGTTGGAGTCTAGATTTGAGGGTTTTGGAGGTGCTAGGGTACTAGGAGGTGCAAGCGTAATGGAAAAAGGGTTGAACGAGAGTTCCCGCTAGATTCTTCAAGGTGCTTTTGTTGACCAGAGAGGAGATTCTGTAGAGAAATCTCGTTCGTTGGTTAACCTTTCTGATTACCTTGGTTGCCATTTTATCACAGGAAAGATTAGCCTCTAGAATGGAACCTAGGTAGGTGACCTCTACTTTCCTGGTAATGTCACCCACTTTTATAGTGAAGTCATTGACTTTCTTAAGGTTGATGTGGGACCCAAATAGGATGGGGCAGCAGACGGCACCATGCTCTCCGGTGGGCCTGCAGACGCCGCCGTCATCTCCGGTGGGCCTGCAGACGCCGCCGTCATCTCCGGTGGGCCTGCAGACGCCGCCATCATCTCCGGTGGGCCTGCAGACGCCGCCGTCATCTCCGGTGGGCCTGCAGATGCCGCCATCATCTCCGGTGGGCCTGCAGATGCCGCCATCATCTCCGGTGGGCCTGCAGACGCCGCCATCATCTCCGGTGGGCCTGCAGACGCCACCATCATCTCCGGTGGAACCTGCAGACGCCACCATCCACTCCTTGACTCTCCATGTCCGAATAACCCTATGCTCCTTGAATTGTTGCTATTTACCTTCTTGGCTATTTCCAGTGCCATCCAGCTTGGTATGTATATGGTAGTTTGCACGTCTTGCAACTCCGACCCAAGTTTAGTCAGTTTCGTATATTAGCTTTTGTTCTTTTTTCACGGTGCTCATTTTGTGTTCTCTTTTTCGCACCGTCGCTTTTTGTTATCTCCTATTTTTTGGATCATTGTTTGTGAGTACCTTTTTCGTTAAGTAAATAACTGTTTTACTCACAATCCATCTGCATCCTTGGGTTCCTCTGTTCTGCATTTAATTGAACTGTGACAATATATATATATATATATATATATATATATATATATATATATATATATATATATATATATATATATATATATATATATATATATATATATATATATATATATATATATATATATATATATATATATATATATATATATATATATATATTACACATTTGTTCTCATTGTCTCTTGAAATTATTATTATTTTTTCTACTTTTTTTTCACACAAATTCTAAAGAACCATGCACATTTATAGCCTCACTTTGTTAGTTTCTAATGTCAGTCCAACGTAAAAGCATGTTTACTGTACATTGATGTGTGCCGCACTACAAAGTGAAAGCGTATGCGTCGAACCCCTACTGCTTGTGCTGATGAAATAGTCTGTGTGCGTGCGTATGTATGTGTGTGTGTATGTGTGTGTGTGTGTGTGTGTGTATGTGTGTGTGTATGTATGTGTGTGTGTATGTATGTGTGTGTGTGTGTGTGTGTGTGTGTGAGTGTGTGTGTGTGTGTATGTGTGTGTGTGTGTGTGTGTGTGTGTGTATGTGTGTGTGTATGTATGTGTGTGTGTATGTATGTGTGTGTGTGTGTGTGTGTGTGTGTGTGTGAGTGTGTGTGTGTGTGTGTGTGTGTGTGTGTGTGTGTGTGTGTGTGTGTGTGTGTGTGTGTGTGTGTGTGTGTGTGTGTGTGTGTGTGTGTGTGTGTGTGGGTGTGTGTTTGAATCCAGGGTCGGTCCTTTTGAAATGATGATGATAATGGATGCAGTTCTCTCATTAATGGACCCCGAGAGCTCGTTAGTCAGGCAACAAATAAGCCGGCCTCCGTCCTCTGTTCCATCCAAGTATGCGACCGTCATTTACCTCAAACCCACCCACTTCTCTCCACTGGCCCAGCACACACACCAGGGGGCACATACACACACACACACACACACACACACACACACACACACATGCACACACACACACACACATGCACACACACACTTAGCCAGTCTTGCAGGAGCAACCTCCTTTGCCTCCTTCCGATCCGACTTCAAAGTCACTTGCCAGCGCCGCACTCGGCTGGGACTCCCTCTGAGACTCTCGCTCTCTCAGGGCTCCGGGGGTCACGGGATCAAGGAGATCGGAATTGATCCAGTCTCTTTGGTGTCGTTCGGCCCCTCTTTACCCTTTCGTCGTGGCGTTTGGCTCCGCGTGGAAGCCTGCCGTCATGCCACCTGTAAGAAAAGTGCTATACTGACTTCATAATATGCTCACTTTAGAGGCAAAACATGAATAATTATTGTCAGGTTCAAACACGGATGACATCTATTAAACAAGACAAGAGGCAAAGAATCAAACAGAGACAGAATTACATTTGGACTCAATATTGACGAGAGACGTGGCGACTGTACTCTCTGTACAGTCTTCAACCATGCTCTGCCCAAAGATTGCACTCCTTCTTTATTTGAATTCCTGCCCCCACCTGACCACAGCTGCTTCCAAAGGGAAGGGGGTGGTAAACAGCATTGCCTTCGGTTACCGAACAGTTCAAAAGGAGAGGTCGTAGAATAATTCAAAAGGAGTTCCATAAAATAGTTCAAAAAGGGTTCGTAAAATACTTCAAAAAGAGTTCGTCTGGAAGTTGGGCAGATCCTGCCATCTGTCCGCTTTGAAGTCACAGTGGAGTTTTACGAGCCTTCTTCCTCTTGGTAGGCCTCAAAGACAGCCCCTGTCCTTTTGCCTGGAACTTGTTTCATCACAAAGTTTTTTGTGATAACTTACAAACAATTATTCTAACAATTATAAACCAGAATGAATGTGTTCCCACTAAAAAAAAGTCATGTTTGAGGTCATTGAAGTACAAAAAGTAGCGTTCCCTGTGCCGTCAAACTAAGTTTGGGAGAGTGGCCGTGCCAGCAACCTGAGGGTTCCTGGTTCAATCCCCACCTTCTACCAACCCCGATACCAAATACTTGGTATCGGATCGATACCTAAATTTGTGGTCTCATCCAAAACTAATGTAAAGCATCAAACAACAGAAGAATAAGTGATTATTACATCTTAACAGAAGTGTTGATAGAACATGTTGAAACGGAAAAATAAGCAGATATTAACAGTAAATGAACAAGTGGATTAATAATCAATTTTTACAGCTTGTCCCTCATAATTTTGACAAAATAATAGAATGATAAATGACACAATATGTTACTGCATACGTCAGCAGACTAATTAGGAGCTTTTGTTTGCTTACTACCTACTAAAAGACAAGTTGTCTAGTATGTTCACTATTTTATTTAAGGACAAACTTGCAATAAGAAACATATGTTTAATGTATCGTAAGATTTGTTTGTTAAATTAAAGCCAATAATGCCTTTTTTTGTGGTACACTTTATTTAGAAAAGTATCGAAATGTATCAAAAGTATCGAAATACATTTTGGTAGAGGTACCAGAACCAACATATTGGTACCGGGACAACCCTAGTACACTGTAAAACAAATCGTGTGTCATGTCTGTGTGATCATGTTTTGTTTTGGTTATGTTCGGTTTGGTTTCTGGACTCTTTGTGCACTCTTGTTTGTTTTGTTTCCATGACAACCCATTAGTTTTCACCTGTCCTCATGTCACACACCTGATTCATTTGGACTCACACACCTGTCATTAATCATGTTCAAGACCATTTAAAAGCCTACTGAAACCCAAAACTAGCGACCACACAGTCTGATAGTTTATATATCAATGATGAAATCTTAACATTGCAACACATGCCAATACGGCCGGGTTAGATTAGTAAAGTGACATTTTACATTTCCCGCAAAATATCCTGCTGAAAACGTCTCGGTATGATGAAGTTTGCACGTGACGTCACGGATTGTTGAGGACATTTTGGGACAGCATTGTGGCCAGCTATTAAGTCGTCTGTTTTCATGGCAAAATTCCACAGTATTCTGGACATCTGTGTTGGTGAATCTTTTGCAATTTGTTTAATGAACAATGGAGACAGCAATGAAGAAAGCTGTAGATGGGAAGCGGTGTATTAGAGGCCGGCTGCAGCAACACAAACACGTAGCCGGTGTTTCATTGTTTACATTCCCGAAGGATGACAGTCAAGCTTTACCATTGGCCTGTGGAGAACTGGGACAACAGAGACTCTTACCAGGAGGACTTTGAGTTGGATACGCGCTACCGTGAGTACGCAGCTGCGGCTTCCAAACATTTGATCGCTTGCCCGTACGTGCGTGCCGCTATGTGCATGTCACGTACGTAATTTTGGGGACTTTGGGGAAATATACACTACCATTCAAAAGTTTGGGGTCACCCAAACAATTTAGTGGAATAGCCTTCATTTCTAAGAAGAAGAATAGACTGTGGAGTTTCAGGTGAAAGTTCTCTTTTTCTGGCCATTTTGAGCGTTTAATTGAGCCCACAAATGTGATGCTCCAGAAACTCAATCTGCTCAAAGGAAGGTCAGTTTTGTAGCTTCTGTGACGAGCTAAAGTGTTTTCAGATGTGTGAACATGATTGCACAAGGGTTTTCTAGTCATCAATTAGCCTTCTGAGCCAATGAGCAAACACATTGTACCATTAGAACACTGGAGTGATAGTTGCTGGAAATGGGCCTCTATACACCTATGTAGATATTGCACCAAAAAGCAGACATTTGCAGCTAGAATAGTCATTTAGCACATTAGCAATGTATAGAGTGTATTTCTGTAAAGTTAAGACTAGTTTAAAGTTATCTTCATTGAAAAGTACAGTGCTTTTCCTTCAAAAATAAGGACATTTACATGTGACCCCAAACTTTTGAACGGTAGTGTATGTGCTGTATGAACTTTGCGGAGGTGAACGGTACTTTGGGCTGTTGGATTGAGTGTGTTGTGCGGGTGTTTGAGTTGTATTGGTGGGTTATATGGACGGGAGGGGGGAGGTGTTTGTTATGTGGGATTAATTGGTTGTGTTGTGGCTAATAGAGTATATATATGTCTTGTGTTTATTTACTGTTGTAGTCATTCCCAGCTGAATATCAGGTCCCACCCGCCTCTCACAGCATCTTCCCTATCTGAATCGCTCCCACTGCCCTCTAGTCCTTCACTCTCACTTTCCTCATCCACAAATCTTTCATCCTCGCTCAAATTAATGGGGAAATCGTCGCTTTCTCTGTCCGAATGGCTCTCGCTGCTGGTGGCCATGATTGTAAACAATGTGCAGATGTGAGGAGCTCCACAAGCTGTGATGTCACGCTACTTCTGCTACAGCCAAGGCTTTTTTATCAGCGACCAAAAGTTGCGAACTTTATCGTCGATGTTCTCTACTAAATCCTTTCAGCAAAAATATGGCAATATCGCGAAATGATCAAGTATGACACATAGAATGGATCTGCTATCCCCGTTTAAATAAGAAAATCTCATTTCAGTAGGCCTTTAAGCCGGTAGTTGCCAGGAAGTCAGCCTGCCGACATTAACTCTGTTTGACTTCTGCTACCTGCTTGACACCCATGTTACCTGATTATACCTTTGAAATCCATGCCATAGTTCCCTGCGTTCCAAGTAAGTTTTTGTTTATCGTCCATAGTTTTGCCTTTGCTGTAGTTTTTTGTTTCTTAGCCAAGTTTATCTCCGCCTTGAGCGCACTTTTTGTTTGTACCCCTTTTGTAGTTAGTGTTAAAATAAAATGATGTCCTTACCTTCAAGCCATGTCCACTTCTATTCTTGCATCTCGGGAAAACAAACACCCCATAGTCCACGTCTTGACATCGTGGACTCCACTTACATCAGTCTTGTTGCTGTGACTGAGTTAGGTCGAGTCAACTTATAGTGTCAAGTAAATAACACTTCAAAACCTGGGTTGACATTCAGTCTGACGCAAGATGAGCTTGAAAATATATAAAATATATACATGTATATTTCATCAAGTTCCTACTACTGTAAGTCAAGTTGGCTCAACATGGTAAATGGTTTGTAGTTATATAGCACATCACTATACTGGGGCGGCGTGCCAGCAACCAGAGGGTTCCTGGTTCAATCCCCACCTTCTACCAACCTCGTCACGTCCGTCGTGTCCTTGAGCAAGACACTTCACCCTTGCTCCTGATGGGTCGTGGTTAGGGCCTTGCATGGCAGCTCCCGCCATCAGTGTGTGAATGTGTGTGTGAATGGGTGAATGTGGAAATAGTGTCAAAGCGCTTTGAGTACCTTGAAGGTAGAAAAGCGCTATACAAATATAACCCATAAGTTATACTGGACTCTGAACATTATTGGTACTGTACATATACATTTTCACTAGGGATGTCCGATAATGGCTTTTTGCCGATATCCGATATTCCGATGTTGTCCAACTCTTAATTACTGATACCGATATCAACCGATACCGACATCAACCGATATATACAGTCGTGGAATTAACACATAATTATGCCTGATTTGGACAACCAGGTATGGTTGTCCAAATAATTAATATAATTAATTATATAATTAATAATAATAATATAATTAATACATTATTTTATACTTTTTTTTTTAATTAATAAAATAAAATAAGATAAATAAATTAAAAACATTTTCTTGAATAAAAAAGAAAGTAAAACAATATAAAAACAGTTACATACAAACTAGTAATTAATGAAAATGAGTAAAATGAAGTGTTAAAGGTTAGTACTATTAGTGGAGCAGCAGCACGCACAATCATGTGTGCTTACGGACTGTATCCCTTGCAGACTGTATTGATATATATTGTTAATATTAATAACTGTATCCCTTGCAGACTGTATTGATATATATTGTTAATATTAATAACTGTATCCCTTGCAGACTGTATTGATATATATTGATATATAATGTAGGAAGCTGAATATTAACAACAGAAAGAAACAACCCTTTTGTGTGAATGAGTGTAAATGGGGGAGGGAGGTTTTTTGGCTTGGTGCACTAATTGTAAGTGTATGTTGTGTTTTTTATGTTGATTTAATAAAATAAAAAATAAATAAATAAAAAACGATACCGATAAAAAAAACAGATGCCGATAATTTCCGATATTGCATTTTAAAGCATTTATCGGAAATCAGAAATCTCTAATTTTCACCCTGTACAATTTGACACTTGACCTTTGCCTTAGTTTACATACCGTATTTTCTCTTGACCATAGGGCGCACCGGATTAGAAAGCGCACTGCCAATCAGCGGGTGTATTCATGTCTATTTTCATACAAAAGGCGCACCGGATTATAAGGCGCATTAAAGGGGTCATATTATGATTTTTTTCCATCCATCCATTTTCTACCGCTTAATCCCTTCGGGGTCGCGGGGGGCGCTGGAGCCTATCTCAGCTAAAATCGGGCGGAAGGCGGGGTACACCCTGGACAAGTCGCCACCTCATCACAGATATGTTTATATTACATATATAATATATAATAATAATAATAATAATATAGATATTATGATTTTTTTCTAAATGTAAAAGACTTCCTTGTGGTCTACATCAGTGGTCACCAACTTTTTTGTAACTGCGGCCCAGTCAATGCTTGAAAATTTGTTCCAAAATGTTTTTGTTTTTTTTGTCATCAAAAAATACAATCATGTGTGCTTACGGACTGTATCCCTTGCAGACTGTATTGATTTATATTGATATATAATGTAGGAAGCAGAATATTAATAACAGAAAGAAACAACCCTTTTGTGTGAATGAGTGTAAATGGGGGAGGGAGGTTTTTTGGCTTGGTGCACTAATTGTAAGTGTATCTTGTTTTTTTTATGTTGATTAAATTTAAAAAAATATATATATCTATATATATCTTATTTTTTATATTTTATTTAATTTTTTTTTATTTTTTGTGCGGCCCGGTGGTTGGGGACCACTGGTCTACATAACATGTGATGGTGGTTCTTTGGTCAAAATGTTGCATAGATGATGTTTTACAGATCATCTTCAAGTCGCTTTCTGACAGTCACTTCAGGATGCACCGTTTTGTGGGCGCTCTTATTTACGTGGCTCACCTTCGACGGCGTCTTCTCCCCGTCATCTTTGTTGTAGCGGTGTAGCGTGCAAGGACGGGAGTGGAAGAAGTGTCAAAAGATGGAGCTAACTGTTTTAATGACATTCAGACTTTACTTCAATCAATAACGGAGCAGCATCTCCTCATCCGTGGCTCACTAGTGCAACAACAAGACCGGAAATGTGTCCCGTGGCAAAAACGTCCGACCGTAACTCTTAATAACTAAAGTTTTGTGGGTGAATAATGTAAACTCACTACACTGGTAGTTTTTAGGGCTTCAATAGCAAGATATAAGTTAGAACTTTACACTACTTTATATTAGAAATGGCAACAGCGAAAGATGAATGTCCCATAACAAGAAGATAGTGATGTAACACGTGGCTTGGCATTGTCTTGCTGAAATAAGCAGGGGCGTCCATGGTAACGTTGCTTGGATGGCAACATATGTTGCTCCAAAAGCTGTATGTACCTTTCAGCATTAATGGTGCCTACACAGATGTGTAAGTTACCCATGCCTTGGCCACTAATACACCCCCATACCATCACACATGCTGGCTTTTACACTTTGCGCCTATAACAATCCGGATGGTTCTTTTCCTCTTTGGTCAGGAGGACACGACTTCCACCGTTTCCAAAAACAATTTGAAATGTGGACTCGTCAGACCACAGAACACTTTTATACTTTGCATCAGTCCATCTTTGATGAGCTCGGGCCCAGCGAAGCCGGCTGCGTTTCTGGGTGTTGTTGATAAATGGCTTTCGCTTTGCATCGTCGAGTTTTAACTTGCACTTACAGATGTAGCGACAAACTGCAGTTACTGACAGTGGTTTTCTGAAGTGTTCTTGAGCCCATGTGGTGATATCCTTTACACACTGATGTGGCTTTTTGATGCAGTACCGCCTGAGGGATGGAAGGTCACGGGCTTAGCTGCTTACCTGCAGTGATTTCTCCACATTCTCTCAACCCTTTGATGATATTATGGAGCGTAGATGGTGAAATCCCTAAATTCCTTGCAATAGCTGCTTGAGAAAGGTTTTTCTTAAACTGTTCAACAATTTGCTCAGGCATTTGTTGACAAAGTGGTGACCCTCGACCCATCCTTGTTTGTGAATGACTGAGCATTTCATGGAATCTACTTTTATACCCAATCATGGCACCCACCTGTTCCCAATTAGCCTGTTCACCTGTGGGATGTTCCAAATAAGTGTTTGATGAGCATTCCTCAACTTTCTCTGTCTTTTTTGCCACTTGTGCCAGCTTTTTTGAAACATGTTGCAGTCATCAAATTCCAAATGAGCTAATATTTGCAAAAAATAACAAACTTTTCCACTTCGAGCTTTCAGTATCTTGTCTTTGCAGTGTATTTAATTGAATATAAGTTGAAAAGGATTTGCAAATCATTCTATTCTGTTTTTATTTACCATTTACACAACGTGCCAACTTCACTGCTTTTGGGTTTTGTACATTTTGTGACCTAAATATTAACCAAGTTTTAGTGATATTGTTATTATAAGCGCTAAAGCAGACTGAGTCTTTAGAGCGGTGACGTGATCACTTCTGTACGTCTCCATGTTTTACTCTGCTGTTTCCTCGCTTCCCTGCTCCCGGTAAGTTTTTCATAGATCATGAATCATGCCTCTCACCTGGAAAGTAGATGACTGACTAGTTGGAACACTTTGAAAACCATGTAGGACCTAGAACTGGCAAGAAAGACACGAAAGGTTCTTGTTATCGTAACAGTTTGTGTAGTCCACTCATTTCTCTTCTTATTAACAAAAGGTTGCACAAATACATTACACCTAATTATCTTATTTACCCATCATACCGAGCAGTATGGCTGCCATTTGCAGGTGATTACAATCCAACATGACAGTCTCCCTCATTTCATCCTATACCGGCGCGTCTAAAATTAAGTCCCGCTACAAACACCGCCGTAGCTTTCCCGTGCGCATCACCAGTCAGCGGATCTGGAAAAGTATTTCCAATCCGCACAAAGCGCAGATTTGGACTGACAGCAGTGAGTTTTTAACGTCCGCCTCAATTAGCGTCCTCCTGGAAGTCCAAGCGAGACGTCTTGTGGTGCAGCGCGTCGGGAGAGACACGTGGTGGAATGACAAGGAAGCCGTGGATAGATAGCCATGTACACTTCATTGCCAAAAGTATTTGGCCACCTGCCTTGACTCACTAATGAACTTGAAGTGCCATCCCATTCCTAACCCATAGGGGTTAAATATGATGTCGGCCCACCTTTTGCAGCTATTACAGCTTCAACTCTTCTGGGAAGGCTGTCCACAAGGTTGCGGAGTGTGTTTATAGGAATTTTCCACCATTCTTCCAAAAGCGCACTGATGTTGGTGGAGAAGGCCTGGCTCTCAGTCTCTGTTCTAATTCATCCCAAAGGTGTTCTATCGGGTTCAGGTCAGGACTCTGTGCAGGCCAGTCAACTTCATCCATGCCAGACTCTGTCATCCATGTCTTTATGGACCTTGCTTTGTGCACAGTCATGTTGGAAGAGGAAGGGGCTCGCTCCAAACTGTTCCCACAAGGTTGAGAGCATGGAATTGTCCAAAATGTTTTGGTTCAGGTCAGGACTCTGTGCAGGCCAGTCAAGTTCATCCACACCAGACTCTGTCATCCGTGTCTTTATGGACCTTGCTTTGTGCACAGTCATGTTGGAAGAGGAAGGGGCTCGCTCCAAACTGTTCCCACAAGGTTGAGAGCATGGAATTGTCCAAAATGTTTTGGTTCAGGTCAGGACTCTGTGCAGGCCAGTCAAGTTCATCCACACCAGACTCTGTCATCCGTGTCTTTATGGACCTTGCTTTGTGCACAGTCATGTTGGAAGAGGAAGGGGCTCGCTCCAAACTGTTCCCACAAGGTTGAGAGCATGGAATTGTCCAAAATGTTTTGGTATCCTGGAGCATTCAAAGTTCCTTTCACTGGAACTAAGGGACCAAGCCCAAATCCTGAAAAACAACCCACGTCCTAATTCCTCCAAGTGATTAGGACACTTGATTCTGATCATTTGGATGGGTGGCCAAATACTTTTGGCGATATAATGTACAAACCCCGTTTCCATATGAGTTGGGAAATGGTGTTGGATGTAAATATAAACGGAATACAATGATTTGCAAATCCTTTTCAAGCCATATTCAGTTGAATATGCTACAAAGACAACATATTTCATGTTCAAACTGATAAACTTTTTTTTTTTTTGCAAGTTATCATTAACTTTATAATTTGATGGCAGCAACACGTGACAAAGAAGTTGGGAAAGGTGGCAATAAATACTGATAAAGTTGAGGAATGCTCATCAAACACTTATTTGGAACATCCCACAGGTGAACAGGCTAATTGGGAACAGGTGGGTGCCATGATTGGGTATAAAAGTAGATTCCATGAAATGCTCAGTCATTCACAAACAAGGATGGGGCGAGGGTCACCACTTTGTCAACAAATGCCTGAGCAAATTGTTGAACAGTTTAAGAACAACCTTTCTCAAGCAGCTATTGCAAGGAATTTAGGGATTTCACCATCTACGCTCCGTAATATCATCAAAGGGTTCAGAGAATGTGGAGAAATCACTGCACGTAAGCAGCTAAGCCCGTGACCTTCCATCCCTCAGGCTGTACTGCATCAACAAGCCACATCCGTGTGTAAAGGATATCACCACATGGAACACTTCAGAAAGCCACTGTCAGTAACTACAGTTGGTCGCTACATCTGTAAGTGCAAGTTAAAACTCTCCTATGCAAGGCGAAAACCGTTTATCAACAACACCCGGAAACGCCGTCGGCTTCGCTGGGCCTGAGCTCATCTAAGATGGACTGATACAAAGTGGAAAAGTGTTCTGTGGTCTGACGAGTCCACAATTCAATTTTTTTTTGGAAACTGTGGACGTCGTGTCCTCCGGACCAACCAAATATGTTGTCTTTGTAGTGCATTCAACTGAATATGGCTTGAAAAGGATTTGCAAATCATTGTATTCCGTTGATATTTACATCTAACACAATCTCCCAACTCATATGGACAATCACAGGGGTCCAAGCTCGCGTCATAAGGCCTAAGTGCTGCCAATACTCGCATTCCACAAGAGCTACGATTACCCCCATGCATTTTAATTAAGGTGGTGAGGGGTATCAATTAAATGTGTCCAATTACTTCAAAACTACTGTAGACTCCAAACTTGCAGCTCCCTCCTTTTTTTTTTTTTTTGTTTTGATCTATTTACTCGCCAGCGCAGCCAACTTTCAAAAAACAGCCTCCGCTCCACATGAAAGGGTCATTTGATCATATATTTCTTATTTTTGTCGTTAAAAAAGAGTGCGCCGACGAGGAGTCGTTCCCCATTAAAATCAAGCGGAAAATTATCCGGCCCGCATTAAGGAGCTTTAAAAAAAAAAAGGCAAGAAAGAAAGAAAGAGAGATATGTATCATGCATGTGGGTATGCATAAACATGATGGAGGAGCTTAAGTAGAAAATGAGATCTGATGCCGTCATGAAGAAGAGAAAAAGCGGCGTGCTCGGAATGCATTTAAATTTAAATATTCATGTCATTATAATTCTGAGGAATGTGGAGCGACCGTATGATATTTTATTGACGAGGTTTTAAAAAATGAATGCTGTCCCCACTCCTTAATAAAAATATGCCGGCGAGGAGACAGTCGCAGGCGGCTGCTGCTGAGGATCGGAATGTGGACACACCTGTGACGCGCCGGCCACTGCATTAGGCACACCTGCGGACACTTCACAACAATTATTTTATTATTGTACTGTCAATTTTTTTTAAATTTATCAAATGCACAATAAAATTATCTGTATTTTTTTTTAATAAGCAAGGTATCCTGTACATTGACCTTAATGCATATTTAATGAATATAATTACAAATACTACTTTGGCACTGGAGAAATAGTAATTGTTGCCTGTCTCGGTTTCCTAAAGTGACACTTTACCTTGATCTATAGCAGGCCTGGGCAATTATTTTGCCTCGGGGGGGCCAATTTTAGAGAATAAAATGTGTCTGGGGGCCGGTATATCTGATTTTTAGGAACACTAATACAAAACCTCACAATAATGTCTGATTGAATGCTAAAAACGTTATGACTGGAAACATTTTTTTTTACTGAATGAGACACCCAGAATTAGGGATGATGTTCGAAACCGGTTCTCCCGGTTGTTCGATAAGAAAAAAAAAGATTCCATGGACTCAAATCCCTTTTTGAGAACCGGTTCCCGTTATCGAGGCCACTATAGTAAAGAAAAAGAGTTGGTTCTTTATTCGAATCCCTGGGAACGAATCCCGTCCCACAAGAAATGCCCTGTGGAACATCACAGGAAATGACATAGCTCACAAGTAGCTCACAAGCAGCAAAAATAATGGACCGGAAAAAACACCTCAAGGCATGGCTATTCACCTATAGTGGTCACAGAGACAGCTTGTTTTTGTGTTACTGTATATATTTGTTTTTATGAATAATCCCACTTAATATACTTTGGGTAACAACAGTCAATATTTATTTATTTTATTTTTTTAGGGGGGGCGGGGGGGTAACAGTCAATATTTATTTTATTTTATTTCTTTCTTATAAAATAAAAGTGAGCTTTTGTTAAACCAAATATTGTGTTTTTTTCCATATACAACAACCTATCTGGATTCCATAAGAGAATCGGTTCGATAAGAGGATTCGATAATGGGCTCGAACTGGATAATTTCTTATCAAACATCATCCCTACCCAGAATGTACATGAAAATAAAGAATGTGGGATTTACATAATTAACTATGGACGATAAAACACTGAATATTGACAATATATGAATGTCACCCCCCCTCTAGATGGACATATTTTACAATCAAACGAAACGGGAAAAAAATGCAACAAAACGCAAAATATGAACGCGAAAGGTAAAAAAAAAAAGGAGACCGTCGCAGGCGGCTGCTGCTGAGGATCGGAATGTGGACACACCTGTGACGCGCCGGCCACGGCATTAGGCACACCTGCGGACACTTCACAACAATTATTTTATTATTGTACTGTCAATTTTTTTTAAATTTGTCCAATGCACAATAAAATCATCTGTATTTTTTTTTAAAAAGCAAGGTATCCTGTACATTGACCTTAATGCATATTTAATGAATATAATTAAAAATACTACTTTGGCACTGGAGAAATAGTAATTGTTGCCTGTCTCGGTTTCCTAAAGTGACACTTTACCTTGATCTATAGCAGGCCTGGGCAATTATTTTGCCTCGGGGGGGCCAATTTTAGAGAAAAAAATGTGTCTGGGGGCTGGTATATCTGATTTTTAGGAACACTAATACAAAACCTCACAATAATGTCTGATTGAGTGCTAAAAACGTTATGACAGACCGCCTGGAAAAAAAGTTTTTTTACTGAATG
Organism: Entelurus aequoreus; assembly: GCF_033978785.1. Classification (NCBI taxonomy): domain Eukaryota; kingdom Metazoa; phylum Chordata; class Actinopteri; order Syngnathiformes; family Syngnathidae; genus Entelurus; species Entelurus aequoreus. Next base: position 1,172,113 of record NC_084742.1, on the reverse strand, counting down.
AGACACCCAGAATTAGGGATGATGTTCGAAACCGGTTCTCCCGGTTGTTCGATAAGAAAAGAACCGATTCCATGGACTCAAATCCCTTTTTGAGAACCGGTTCCCGTTATCTAGGCCACTATAGTAAAGAAAAAGAGTTGGTTCTTTATTCGATTCCCTGGGAACGAATCCCGTCCCACAAGAAATGCCCTGTGGAACATCACAGGAAATGATGTAGCTCACAAGCAGCAAAAATAATGGACCGGAAAAAACACCTCAAGGCATGGCTATTCACCTATAGTGGTCACAGAGACAGCTTGTTTTGGTGTTACTGTATATATTTGTTTTTATGAAAAATCCCACTGAATATACTTTGGGTAACAACAGTCAATGTTTATTTATTTTATTTTTTTAGGGGGGTAACAGTCAATATTTATTTATTTATTTTATTTTATGTTTTTCTTATAAAATAAAAGTGAACTTTTGTTAAACCAAATTTATTGAATGCTAAAAACGTTACGACAGATCGCCTGAAAATTTTTTTTTTTACTGAATAAGACACCCAGAATGTACATGAAAATAAAGAATGTGGGATTTACATAATTAACTATGAATGATAAAACACTGAATATTGACAACATATGAATGTCACCCCCCCCTCTCGATCGACATATGTTACAATCAAGCGAAACGGAACAAAAATGCGACAAAACGCAAAATATGAACGCGAAAGGTAAAAAAAAAGGAGACAGTCGCAGGTGGCCGCTGCTGAGGATCGGAATGTGGACACACCTGTGACGCACTGGCCACAGCATTAGGCACACCTGTGGACATTTCACACTACTTTGGCACTGGAGAAATAGTCATTGTTGCCTGTCCTAAGGTGAGACTTTACCTTGATCTTTAGCAGGCCTGGGCAATTATTTTGCCTCGGGGGGCCAAATTTAGAGAAAAAAAATGTGTCTGGGGGCCGGTATATCTGATTTTTAGGAACACTAACACCAAACCTCACAATAATGTCTGATTGAATGCTAAAAACGTTATGACCGACTGCCTTTTTTTTAAATGTTTGTACTGAATGAGACATCCAGAATGTACAGTTTGTAAATTTTGGTGTTCACCTGTATCACAAAATGTGGAAAAAGTGAAGGGTGTGAATACTTTTACTGGCACTTGTTATATAATAGGGCATTTTTAGCATCGCGTCGGCCATATTTGTGGAACAGTTGCCTGTTTGGATTGTTTCGGTCTTATCAAGGCTTACTTTAATCAATTTTGGTATTCACCTGTATCATAAAATCTGGAAAAATTAAGGTGGTGAATAGATTTTAACGGCAATGTTTATGTAATATAGCATCTTTAGTGTTGTCGGACATATTTGTGGAAATGTTGCCTTTGTTTATTTATTTTTTTTAGCTCTTATTAAGGTTTGATTTAATACATTTTTGTATTTAACCATATCACAAAATGTGTGAATATTGAAAGGGGCGAATACTATTTTTAGAACTATTTGTGTAATATATATGTTGCCGTTGTTTATTTTTTTCACGTTGTTTTAAGGCTTAATTTAATCAATTTTGGTATTCACCTGTATCATATAATGTGGAAAAATTAAGGTGGTGAATAGATTTTAACGACAATGTTTATGTAATATAGCATCTTTAGTGTTGTCGACCATATTTGTGGAAAAGTTGCTTGTTAATTTTTTTAGGTCTTATTAAGGTTTGATTTAATATATTTTGGTATTTAACCGTATCACAAAATGTGTGAATATTGAAAGGGGTGAATACTATTTTTAGAACTATTTGTGTAATATATATGTTGCCGTTGTTTATTTTTTACGTCGTTTTAAGGCTTAATTTAATACATTTTGGTATTCACCTGTATCATAAAATGTGGAAAAATTAAGGTGGTGAATAGATTTTAACAGCAATGTTTATGTAATATAGCGTCTTTAGTGTTATTCGGCCATATTTGTGGAAATGTTGCCTTTGTTTATTTATTTTTTTGTAGGTCTTATTAAGGTTTGATTTAATAAATTTTGGTATTTATCCATATCACAAAATGTGTGAATATTGAAAGGGGCGAATTCTATTTTTAGAACTATTTGTGTAATATATATGTTGCCGTTGTTTATTTTTTACGTTGTTTTAAGGCTTAATTTAATACATTTTGGTATTCACCTATATCATAAAATGTGGAAAAGTTAAGGTGGTGATTTTAACCGCAATGTTTATGTAATAGAGCATTTTTAATGTCACGTCGGCCATATTTGTGGAACAGTTGCCTGTTTGGATTGTTTCGGTCTTATCAAGGCTTACTTTAATACATTTTGGTGTTCACCTGTATCACAAAATGTGGAAAAAGTGAAGGGGATGAATACTTTTTATTGAAACTGTTTGGATAATATAGCATTTTGAGTGTCATGTCGGCCATATTTGTGGATCTGCTGCAAGAACCGCCTTCCGAAAGATAATCTGTTTTAAATAATAGTGTGCTTGTGAGTATAAAATAGTGTAAAATTAGTGAAAAAGTGTTTTCTGCATCACTCCTGGTGGACTCCGGGCGTCGTGCTTTTATCGGAGGTAAAACCATGTCTTCATGTGAATATTTATTAACATAAATGTGATGCCTCTGTCAGATCCGCTTGATTGGCGCGCACAATTAAATCATTTTGTCATGTTTTCCCTTCCGTTCAAAGCACCTTCGACCTGCGGGTGTGTGTTCAGATCTCCAGACACGGCGCTCGAGATAAGACGATAGTTTGAAGAAGAAAAAAAAGGGAGAAATGAGATATATAGCAGGATAAATTAAATCCCGCCCACTCCCTCCTCCTCCTCTAGGTTTTAGTAATTACGTTGTTTGACCGGCGGCGGCGTGGAGCATCCAGGAGGGGATGAATGACGTCAGGCTGGGGGGGGGGGGTACTGTTACGTCCCCCGCCTCATGTTAATTATCTTTTGTTTGGGGCGCCATCTCTGTAATGAAAACCTTGAATCTCCACGTTGGAGGGTTGTCATGAGCACATCGTCAGATCAATAATGAATGAAACACACATTAGGACGGGAAAGGCGATTAAATTACAACTATTAATACGGCACTTTTTGATGTAGTGCCTAAAAGTAATTACAAAATGCATCGTATTTGCGGAAAATAAGCTCTTTTTTTTTCATTTTGGAAGACCTGCTGTGAGATATAAGCTCCTGCTGTGCAATAAAGCAGCCATTAGTGGTCCGAATCCTAATTTTATATTCATCTTTGTCCCTGAAACAGCTTTAAGATGGTCGTAATTCTCACAGTCGGAGTTAGCGCGCCGCCCGCTCCATTAGTTTAGCGCTCCGCCCGGGCCTCCTCTCACAGAACATACACAACGAGCAGGCGCCGCCGGTGGCTTGCGTCCTCGTAAATCCTCCCGCCGCCTTCGTCTTCCTCGCCACGGAAGGAGGTGTGTCACGGTGAGTAAGCCAAACAAGATGGCCTCCGTAGGAAGGCTACTGGCGTCAACATTATGTTTGTGATAGTGCGTGTCAAAAGGCTTCGTGTGGTGGAGGGGTGTCCAAACTTTTTCCACTGAGGGTCGCACACTGGAAAATCAAAGCAAGCGGGGGCCATTTTGATATTTTTTATTTTTAAAAAAACAATACAATATATGTATAAAAAATATACATTTAGGCCTCCACTCAGGCTTGATCCCAGGGACCCCAAAGGGTTTTGGTCAAAAAAATATTAAAATTGTGTCATTATTTAGTATTATTATTTTTAGTATTATTCAAGGTTTAAATCTCTCATCAACATTATGTCTGTCTGTCAATATAAAGTGTTTTAAGATTTAAGTTGTATGCCCTTTTTGTCAAAGAAACCCCAGTTTTTTTTTATGGAAAAAACACAAAATATGCAATATTTTCCCCCAATGAAATTTTAAAGTGGACTATTTGAGATTATATAATAATTGGAGCCTTAAAAAGGTCAATAACTCATACCAACATTGATTTTTATTCATTATTATTTTTGAGAAATCACACTTGAAAAAAGTCCCACTAAAATTATTGGGGATCCAAAAGGGTCCTGCTCAGTAAAGTTTAAAAAAATTAATCATACTTTTTTTTTAAAACTTTTAACACAATAGTCTCAAGATCAACTTCAGATCTATACGTCAATTATAAGTTGTATTGTTCTTTATGTTTTTGTGTTTGTTCGTTTCAGGCGCTTCTTTTAAAGGAATTAAAAAAAACTTTGTTTTTTAAATGACAAACACTAAATATGCATAATTTTCCCCCAAAAAAATCTCAAAGTGGAATATTTAATGTGAAGTAATTGGAGCCTTGAATAGGTCAATAATTCATAATAACATTGATTTTTATTCATTATTATTTTTTAAAGAAATAAATAGCTTGCATTAGAGTAAACATTGCAACATGTTCTTGTTACATTTCACCTGTTTGTTCTTTTATACCACTGTTTATGTTTTTTTGTTTTTTTTATTGTATTTTTTAGAATGTGCCACAGGGCCGTTAAAAAATTACCTGCGGGCCGCAAATTGCCCCCGGGCCGCACTTTGGACACCCCTGGTGTAGGGGGAGTAGGGTGTTTAGGAATGTGCGATATAAATAATGTACAATATACATTTGCCCTGAAAATAGACTTAAATTACCGTATTTTTCGGAGTATAAGTCGCTCCGGAGTATAAGTCGCACCGGCCGAAAATGCATAATAAAGAAGGGAAAAAACATACATAAGTCGCACTGGAGTATAAGTCGCATTTTTTGGGGAAATGTATTTGATAAAAGCCAACAGCAAGAATAGACATTTGAAAGGCAATTTAAAATGTCTAAAGAATAGTGAACAACAGGCTGAATAAGTGTACGTTATATGAGGCATAAATAACCAACTGCTATGTTAACGTAACATATTATGGTAAGAGTCATTCAAATAACTATAACATATAGAACATGCTATACGTTTACCAAACAATCTAATCGCTAAATCCCATGAAATCTTATACGTCTAGTCTCTTACGTCAATGAGCGAAATAATATTATTTGATATTTTACGCTAATGTGTTCATCATTTCACACATAAGTCGCTCCTGAGTATAAGTCGCACCCCCGGCCAAAACTGCGACTTTTAGTCCGAAAAATACGGTATATGGCAATATTGCAATAATGTATGTCGTTGGTCGTTTACCATTACTATTGCAGAATATTACTATTGCAACAACACATCGTCAGTAGGTTAAAACTACTGTATTTTTCGGACTACAAGGCGCACTTAAAATCCTTGAGTTTTCTCAAAAATCGACAGTGCGCCTTATAACCCGGTGCGCCTAATGTACGGAATAATTCTGGACTTCGAAGCAATTTTATTTGCAACATGGTGAGATTATAAGTGTGACCTGTAGTCACACATAAGAGATACATGTAGACGGCAATACGACGCCAGTAAACAACACCAAAACTTTAAACGTTATGTTATATATTACTTTTTTTTTTTTTAGATTTAGATTTATTGGTCCCCGTTGGGGAAACTCATTTTCACTGCCGTACATTTGAACAATAGACATTACACATCACAAAACAAAAATAACAAAAAGACATCATACATGACCAACACATTTACAGGCTTGTCAGACAGGTCGGCCGGGCCTGCTGTTAAGGGCGGCTACAGCTGCAGGGATAAGGCTTTTCCTGAGGCGGGCCCTCCGGAATTTGATGGTTCTGTACCTGCGCCATGATGCTAGTGGAATGGTGTAGTGGGTGAGTGATATCCTGGACTATCGTGTTTGCCAGTCGAATGATGGACCTGTGGTTTGAATCTGAAAGGTTGGGTGTGGGTAGGCCGATGATTTTAGCTGCTATGTTTGTAATGCGTGTGAGTTTGGTCCGGTTGGTTACAGAAAGCATTGTGAAAAAACATGTGGAACAGTACATAAGGATGGGTTGAACAATGCTTTGGTAAAGTAATAACAGGAGGTGAGGTGCAACGTATAGTCCTTTAAGATTACGGATGGCTGACAGTCTTTGTTAACTTCTTTTTTGAATGTCCGTGGTGTGCTGATCAAAGGTGAGTTTATTGTCCAAGGTTACGCTCCAGGTATTTCAAAGTTTCAACTGTTTTAACTGTTTGTGTGTTTCTGATGATGGGGTGCTGAGGTGAGGGGGGGTTGAACCATATTTCTTCTGTTTGATTGACATTGATTTACAGATAACTGGCTGTGCATGACTCTGTGAAATGTTTGACTGTGTTATGATAGTCCAGGATGGAGTGACTGTTGGAGAGGAGTGCAAGAATGGCTGTCATCTGAGTATTTGAAGTATGTTGTGGTGGGTGTGGTGCTATTGGTGTAGAGTGTGTACAGGCTCAACACACATCCCTGTGGGACCCCGGTGCTGATGGTAAGCATCGGGGATGTGTTTGAGCCCACCCTTACTGCTTGCAGTCGGTCGGTGAGGAAGTTGTGGGTGAGGTGGATCAGCTGAGGGGGGATGTTGAGAAGGCCAAGCGTTGTGCGGCGTTGGCGGTTGCAGAGGCAAAAACTCGGACATGGGAGGAGTTCGGAGAAGCCGTGGAGAACGACTTCCGGATGGCTTCGAAGCAATTCTGGACCACGATCCACCGCCTCAGGAGTTGGAACCAGTGCACTGTCAACACCGTGTATGCTGTGGATGGTGTGCTGCTGACGTCGACTAGGAATGCTCCAAGTGGAGGAGTTCAAGTACTTAGGCGTCTTGTTCATGAGTGCGGGAAGATGGGATCGTGAGATCGACAGGCGGATCGGTGCAGTGTCTGCAGTGATGCGGACCCTGTGTCGGTCCGTCATGGTGAAGAAGGAGCTAAACCGGAAGGCAAAGTTCTCAATTTACCGGGTGATCTACGTCCTTATCCTCACCTATGGTCATGAGCTTTAGGTTATGACCAAAATGACAAGATCACAGGTACAAATGGCCAAAGTGAGTTTTTTCTGTCGGGTGGCGGGGTTCTCCCTTAGAGATAGGGTGAGAAGCTCTGCCATTCGGGAGGAGCTCAGAGTAAAGCCACTGCTCCTCCACATCGAGAGTAGCCAGATGAAATGGTTCGGGCATCTGGTCCGAATGCCACCCGGAATCCTCCCTCGGGAGGTGTTTAGGGCACGGCCGACCGGTAGGAGACCACGGGAAGACCAGCTGGCCTGGGAACGCCTGGGGATCCCTCGGGAAGAGCTGGACAAAGTACCTGGGGAGAGACACGTTTGGGCTTCTCTGCATCGGCTGCTGCCCCCGCGACCCGACTTTGGAAGATGGATGGACGGCATGTTGTTGACACAACCCGGACATATTAAAAATGATAATACGCAACAAGCTACAACCTGTCGTCAACATGCGAGCTAGCGCATCTAAAATAGTTCCTACGACATAAGTTACTTACCCTCGCCTTCAACCAAAACAATTACTTTTTACCCTCATTTTGCCAAAATGTTAATTTACTTTGGACCGACAATCACGGAGAAGTCATGACTTTTGTGTGAAGTATGTCAATTGTGGTGGCTGCCTTCAACGTATCACTGTATGTATCACTCCATCCATCCACGCTTGTCCCTTTCGGGGTCACAGGGGGGGTTGCTGGAGCCTATCCCAGCTGCACTCGGGCAGAAGGCGGGGTACACCCTGGACAAGTCACGTTGTCAGGTTCAAACACTGACAACATCTATTAAACAAGACAAGAAGCAACGACTCAAACAGAGACAGAATTCAATTTCACGCTCTGACGAAAAAAGGTTCACGTCTCCTCTTTTGTTTGAATATTCCCTGTTTACATAACAACATCTGTTTCTAAAGGAATGGGGGGTATGTAAACAGCTCTTGTTTTTGGTCACATTAACACAAAAGAAAAAGATGCCTCTGGCTTGGGCTAGTCCTGGATTCAGCTTGGACAAGTCTTGGATCACAACAGAAAATAATAATAATAATAATAATGGATTAGATTTAATATTGCGCTTTTTTATTATTAGATACTCAAAGCGCTCACAGAGAAGTGGGAACCCATCATTCATTCACACCGGGTGGTGGTAAGCTACATTTGTAGCCACAGCTGCCCTGGGGTAGACTGACGGAAGCGAGGCTGCCAGTTTGCACCGACGGCCCCTCCGACCACCACCTATCATTCATCATTCATTCATTCACCGGTGTGAGTGGCACCGGGGGCAAGGGTGAAGTGTCCTGCCCGAGGACACAACGGCAGCGATTTGGATGTCAAGAGGCGGGGAGCGAACCTGCAACCCTCAGGTTTCTGGCACGGCCGCTCTACCCACTACGCTCTACCCAAAACCCCCCTCCTGTCTCCTCCCATCGTACACAATGGAATTTTCCAAGCCTTTGCTTGGTGCAACAAAGACAACCTCTTGTCTGTTCATTGGGAACTTAGAGAATGGAAAGTTTTTTTGGTAATTTACATACAATTTTTCTGACACACGTGACTGCCTTTTGACTAATCATTGAAGAGATCGCCTGAAACCGAGTTGGCCATACTTTCTTTATACCCGACTCTGTACTTGCCCATGTTTTGGCGTAGTGCATACCCACTTTTTACATAATTATAGCAAAAGGCTGCAATGTACAGTACAGGCCAAAAGTTTGGACAGGGGCGAAAAGAAACATGAGAGGGCTTTGGACGCCCCTGTTTTAGGGTGTTCAACTCCTTCATCTTCCCTGCCTTGGACGCGTGTCACGGTGACTAAGCCAAACAAGATGGCCTCCAAAGAAAGGGCGCCGTCAACATGGTGTTTGTGATAGCACTCGTCAAAAGGCTTTGTTGGGGGGATTAGGGTGTTGAAGGGTGGGACGCAATGGGAGCAGCTAATTATCTGTATGTTAATGGCACGTCATCCCTGAGTGTGTGTGTGTGTGTGTGTGTGTGTGTGTGTGTGTGTGTGTGTGTGTGTGTGTGTGTGTGTGTGTGTCTCATTTGTGTTCGAGGAAGTTTCCAAACTGCCGAAACAATGTCTTTACACTTTTGCCACAATGGCGTGGGCGTAATGTGCTACTTGCCATGCCTGCCCGGGTGTCGCAGATGGAAATCAGGGTAGGGAAAATTGCCGCTAACTACTCAATTAGGCCGCGTGATGGCACGGGTGACCCCGCTTGGCGGAGGTGGCAACGCGCAGCCAATCACGTCCGCCGAGCGGCATTAAATCAGAATGGAGGAAAAGAGGACAATTGCACATATCCATCGTGGAGAAGACGTTTGAATTACCCTCCGATGGTGTGGCTTCATATCGGACAATTAAGTGCAGTGATGGGATTTGGGCGGCGTGGTGCAAGCCTGCTTTAGAAGCCGGCTCCGTCCTTTGATTGTCAATTCGACAATTAAAGGGACACATTGACGATATTGTCCATTAGTCTTGGAATAATTAAAGGCACATTAACATATCAGCCTGGTAAAAAACACACAAAAAAAAACCAGATCATAAGCAGATAATCACAAGGTTTTATGCAATAATTTCACACAAAGCATGCACTGTATTTAATAAGGGTGCACAAAATAATAAATTCACATCCGAGTTGCAATTGTTAATCATCCTGATTCTAAACTGATTTGTAATAATTTGTAATCAAAAATGTATTATATAAATATATATATATATATATATATATATATATATATATATATATATATATATATATATATATATATATATATATATATATATATATATATATATATATATATATATATATATACAGTATATATATGTATATATATAAGTTAGGTCAGGGGAAAAAAAAGAGGTTATTTCATCCTTACAAGGAAACAGGCTTGTAGGGATACCGGGGTAGAGCGGAATATACGTTAGGTCAGGAAAGAACAAGTGCTAATGTTCCAAGTAAACTGGCTTGTAGGGATGTAGGCTTGTATGGATGAAATAGCCTCTGTGTTTTTTCCTGACCTAACGTATATTCCGCTCTACCCCAGTATTGAGCACGGTATAACGGATAAACCACAGAAACCTTGACTATATATATATATATATATATATATATATATATATATATATATATATATATATATATATATATATATATATATATATTGAGAAGTTTATTGACATCTTAAAAAATTGAATCCATGTAATGCTTTAAAAAGACAAAAAGGATGGCACAAAAAGCCAAAAGGCTTGTTTCCATTGTGGTCCATTAAATATTCATCACATTTGATACATTCAATAATAGAAGATATATAACCTGTAACATGTATATAAAAAATTACGTTAAAAAATTGATGAATTATGTACATACACAGTATACATGTCAGGTGATTTGAAAAACAATATATACAAAAAATGGGGGGGGTATATACACTATGTACATACACACATATATATATATATATATATATATATATATATATATATATATATATATATATATATATATATATATATATATATATATATATATATATATATATATATATTTTTTTTTTTTTTTTTTTTTTTAATTTATTTTATTTTATTTTATTTTTTTTTTTTTTTAAATTTATTTTAAATTTTTTTATTTAAGTTTTTTAAAGAATACACACTTTTAAAAGTACGGCCATCTCCATGCAACCAGAAGAAGTTTTTCTATCCTGTAACCTGTTTTGAAAAAGTTCCATTATAATTATTATACCAAATAATACATCGCGGGAATCGGTTTGAATGGAGAATCGATTCTCAATCAAATCGTCACCCCAGCAATCGGAGTCGGGTTTCTAATCGTTAGGAGCCCAAAAATTCATATACCTAATAATTAGTATTTAATTGAGTTAATTAATGCTAAGATGCTATACTCAGTGGGGGCGTGGCTGGGCGTGTGGCCAATATGATGTCATCACAGTATTTGCTATGATGCATATATTTTCTTATAAAGGCAAAACAATATACATACATACATTTAAAACAAATATGTTATAACTAATTATAGTATTAACATATGTGTTCTTACATAATATTGTTTTTATCTTCAATTGTTACTGCTTATTGTACTGTAATTTTTTTTCTAGATATTTCTCCAATGCTTTTAGTCACTCGTTATTTATTAAAAAGGATAAGCAACACATCTAGCATGGAGCCCTACACAGTTTACAGTGTTTATACAGTAAGTATTGTATTTATTACACATTTGTTTAATTGTAACATGCATCTTAATTTTGATGACCAAATTTGGAGTTGATGCTTATCAGTAGTTTGTCCATGGCATACCCAATATAAATTAGCTTTGAGCTAAGTGGAGATTTACTGAGCGTCTTCTATCAGGCATTCTTGCTTTGTTGGCATTGAAATTTGTCACATCACCTTGAAGCGGACCGGCTGAGTCCGCTTTTGAGCGCTTGACTGCTGGTATCCTGTCCAAGTGCTTGAGCCGGTGCCGAGGCTGCATCCGGACGTGACGTCAGGCGCAATAAAAATATCGAAATGTGGCTTTTATGTGAGTACTGATGGACTTTTTATACAAGAATTCAGTACCCATACCTATACAGTAGCACGGTGACCGTTAGCACTCTCGCTGTTAGCATTATTAGCATCCTTGTTGTGCTACATTCAAAGACATTTCTACAGCATTTTCCTCAAAATTTGCCATGTTGTCAGGTTCAAACACCGAACTATCTATTACACAAGACAAGAAGAAGGAATCCAGTAGAAACAGAGTTGAATTTTACTCATGAGGAGAGACGTATTGGGCTGTGCTCTCAGTTACAGTTTCCCCCTACGCTCTAAGGTACAGTCCCACGTGCTCCTCTATTTATTCGGGAGGTCCCTAGTTAACATCACCGAGGCTGCAAGCAACCCCAGTAGACACAATACATGATTATTCAGGATGGAAATGTGCTGACACTCGTGATCTCGCCCTGTCTCTGTCCTGTCCGCGCCGAGGTACTCGATGTCCGTCCTTGGTTGTCAGCAGGCAGGGTCTGGAAACAAACTGCTGACACGAGACAACTAGCAAAGCAAGATTACCCGTTGTGTGCCTTTGCACAGATATAAAAGTACAACTTCAGCACAGTTGATAACAACCATAACAACGGCCCTTAAAGGCCTACTGAAAGCCACTACTAGCGACCACGCAGTCTGATAGTTTATATATCAATGATGAAATCTTAACATTGCAACACATGCCAATACGGCCGGGTTAACTTATAAAGTGACATTTTAAATTTCCCGGGAAACTTCCGGTTGAAAAGGTCTATGTATGATGACGTATGCGCGTGACGTCGATGGTTGAAGCGGAAGTATTCGGACACATTGTATCCAATACAAAAAGTTCTGTTTTCATCTCAAAATTCCACAGTATTCTGGACATCTGTGTTGGTGAATCTTTTGCAATTTGTTTAATGAACAATGGAGACTGCAAAGAAGAAAGCTGTAGGTGGGATCGGTGTATTAGCGGCTGGCTGCAGCAACACAACCAGGAAGACTTTGACTTGGATAGCAGACGCGCTATCCGACGCCAGCCGCCGACCGCATCGATGATCGGGTGAAGTCCTTCGTCGCGCCGTCGATCGCTGGAACGCAGGTGAGCACGGGTGTTGATGAGCAGATGAGTGCTGGCGTAGGTGGAGCGCTAATGTTTTTATCATAGCTCTGACAAGGTCCTGTAGCTAAGTTAGCTTCAATGGCTTTGTTAGCAACAGCATTGCTAGGCTTGGACAGGCTGGAAAGCATTAACCGTGTAGTTACATGTCCATGGTTTAATAGTATTGTTGATCTTCTGTCTATCCTTCCAGTCAGGGGCTTATTTCTTTTGTTTCTATCTGCATTTAAGCACGATGCTATCACGTTAGCTTCGTAGCTAAAGTGCTTCACCGATGTATTGTCTTGGAGATAAAAGTCACTGTGAATGTCCATTTCGTGTTCTGGACTCTCATTTTCAAGAGGATATAGTATCCCAGGTGGTTTGAAATACAAATCCGTGATCCACAATAGAAAAAGGAGAAAGTGTGGAATCCAATGAGCCAGCTTGTACCTAAGTTACGGTCAGAGCGAAAAAAGATACGTCCTGCACTGCACTCTAGTCCTTCACTCTCACGTTCCTCATCCACAAATCTTTCATCCTGGCTCAAATTAATGGGGTAATTGTCGCTTTCTCGGTCCGAATCTCTCTCGCTGCTGGTGTAAACAATGGGGAAATGTGAGGAGCCTTTCAACCTGTGACGTCACGCTACTTCCGCTACAGGCGAGGCTTTTTTTTAATCAGCGACCAAAAGTTGCGAACTTTATCGTCGATGTTCTCTACTAAATCCTTTCAGCAAAAATATGGCAATATCGCAAAATGATCAAGTATGACACATAGAATGGATCTGCTATCCCCGTTTAAATACAAAAATGTCATTTCAGTAGGCCTTGAAGCATAAGAGTTGTGTGATAACTTATACATAGTTATTCTAACACATGTGCTTATGTATCATAACCAGGTAATTAATGATTTGAAGAACAAAACTTACTTTTAGCCCATATTAACGAAATACATCAGAAAAGCAGCCATTTTTAAGGCACTACTGTCGTCTTTCTTTAGAAGTCGTGCTTTCTTCCGTGTTCTCGGCCGCCGTCACGCTTTTCATCGGTGTAATATTTCACATTTAACTGGATGTTTGCGCCGCACGCGACGTGTTTACCCAGCTGGGAGAGATGATCTCCACGCGGCGGCGTTGGAAAGTGTAACGCAATTACGTGATTTATTTTCCACACGTCGCCTCCCTGGGTTACATGGGGGAGACATTCAAAACCGCCGTGCGTAATTGTTTTTTTCTCTCTCACAACGCAGAAGTTTACCTAAGACGCGTTTTTTTGGAGCGGGGAACTTGAGAAGCGCATTTGTTTAGAGTTTCAAAGGAGCCCGGAGGCCGGCGGTTGGCCCACGGCGGTTTCTCCTGACAGCTGCGAGTCAGATGATCCCGCCTCCTTGTCATGTTTGGCTCTGACGGAATCAGCAGCGTCTGCTAGCCTGTAATCAGCACAGACCACACTTTGAGGCCTGACGTCTTCCTCCCCGTTGCCAAGGGTTCACGTGTGTTTACTTTGCGGTTGCTTTGACAACTACTGGCGGACGTGGCGACCGCTGGCGGACTCCTCGCTCGCTTATCTCATCCCTATCTTGGATTCGGCGGTTGCAGACTACTACTTTACAATTGTTCCTGGAAGCTGATAGTTAAAGGCCTACTGAAATGTTTTTTTTTTTATTTAAACGGGAATAGCAGATCCATTCTATGTGTCATACTTGATCATTTCGCGATATTGCCATATTTTTGCTGAAAGGATTTAGTAGAGAAAATCGACGATAAAGTTCACAACTTTTGCTCGCTGATAAAAAAAAAGCCTTGCCGTACCGGAAGTAGCGTGACGTCACAGGAGCTAGTATTCCTCACAATTCCCCGTTGTTTACAATGGAGCGAGAGAGATTCGGACCGAGAAAGTGATGATTACCCCATTAATTTGAGCCAGGATGAAAGATTCGTGGATGAGGAACGTGAGAGTGAAGGACTAGCGTGCAGTGCAAGACATATCTTTTTTCGCTCTGACCGTAACTTAGGTACAAGCTGGCTCATTGGATTCCACACTTTCTCCTTTTTCTATTGTGGATCACGGATTTATATTTTAAACCACCTGGGATACTATATCCTCTTGAAAATGAGAGTCCAGAACGCGAAATGGACATTCAGTGCCTTTTATCTCCACGACAATACATCGGCGAAATACTTTAGCTACAAGCTAACGTGATAGCATCGTGCTTTAACTGCATATAGAAACAAAAAAAATAAACCCCTGACTGGAAGGATAGATAGAAAATCAACAATACTATTAAACCGTGGACATGTAAATACACGGTTAATACTTTCCAGCCTGGCGAAGCTTAACAATGCTGTGCTAACGACGCCATTGAAGCTAAATTAGCAACCGGACTGCACAGAGCTATGCTAAAAACATTAGCTCTCCACCTACGCCAGCCAGCCCTCATCTGGTCATCAACACCCATGCTCACCTGCGTTCCAGCGATCGGCAGAAGGACGAAGGACTTCACCCGATGCGTTTGGCGGCCCGGAGACGTAGGAAGTCAAGGTGAGGTCGCCGGCTAGCGCGGCTAGCGCGGCTAGCGCGGCTAGCGCGGCTAGCGCGGCTAGCGCGGCTAGCGCTCCAACAAAGTCCTCCTGGTTGTGTTGCTGTAGTCCGCTGCTAATACACCGATCCCACCTACAACTGTCTTCTTTGCAGCCTTCATTGTTCATTAAACAAATTGCAAAAGATGTCCAGAATACTGTGGAATTATGAAATGAAAACAGAGCTTTTTGTATAGGATTCTACGGGGTACCATGACTTCCGTTACTCTGACTTCGTCACTCGCATACGTCATCATACCGAGACGTTTCAGCCGGAAGTT
This sequence comes from Entelurus aequoreus, assembly GCF_033978785.1. Taxonomy (NCBI): domain Eukaryota; kingdom Metazoa; phylum Chordata; class Actinopteri; order Syngnathiformes; family Syngnathidae; genus Entelurus; species Entelurus aequoreus. The sequence goes on along the minus strand of NC_084742.1, from coordinate 1,156,751 downwards.
TAGCGGGAAATGTAAAATGTCACTTTATAAGTTAACCCGGCCGTATTGGCATGTGTTGCAATGTTAAGATTTCATCATTGATATATAAACTATCAGACTGCGTGGTCGCTAGTAGTGGCTTTCAGTAGGCCTTTAATTGGCAGAAGCAGCAGTTTTATCAGAACAACATAATGCAGAGGTGTCAAAGTGGTTTTCACTGAGGGCCACATCGCAGTTATGTTTGGCCCCGGAGGGCCGCGTCTAGCAGTGAATACTATTATTACACAAAGTTTTTAATGCATTTTTAAAACCAAAATTTAAAAAAATATATGGTAAGTTGCAATAATTTCACCTCAAAATGTAGTGTATATTACTGTAAATCAGGGGTGTCCAAAGTGCGGCCCGCAGGTCATTTTTTAACGGCCCCACGGCACATTTTAAAAATATGATGAAAAAAAAAAATATATATATATAAAAAGTGGTATAAAAGAGCAAACAGGTGAAATGTAACAAGAGAATGTCGCATTATTTACTCTAATAACACAAAGCTGCCATGCAGGCTGTTTCTTTCTTTAAAAAATAATAATCAATCAAAATCAATTTCATTATGAATGATTGACCCATTCAAGGCTCCAATTACTTCACATTAAATATTCCACTTTGAGATATTTTGGGGGGGGAAAATGTTGCATATTTTTAAAAAACTAAGTTTTTTAAAGAAGGGCCTAAAAAGAACAAACAAAACACATAAACAACAATAAAACGTATAATTGACGGATAGATCTGAAGTTGATCTTGAGACTATTGTGGTAAAAGTTTAAAAGAATGTTGGATTTATTTTTTTAGACTTTACTGAGCAGTACCCTTTTGGATCCCCAATAATTTTAGTGGGACTTTTTTTTTTTTTTAAGTGTCATTGCTCAAAAAAATAATGAATTAAAATCAATGTTGTTATGAGTTATTGACCTTTTTAAGACTCCAATTATTATATAATCTCAAATATTCCACTTTAAAATTTTATTGGGGGGAAATATTGCACATTTTGTGTTTTTTTCCATAAAAAAACACGGTTTTACTTGACAATGATGGCATACAACTTAAATCTTTAAAAGCGTTATATTGACAGATAGACCTAATGTTGATCTAGAGATTTAAACCTTGAATAATAATATTAATAATAATACTAAATAATGACACATTTGTAATATTTTTTTGGACCAAAACCTTTTGGGGTCCCCGGGATCAAGTCTGAGTGGAGGCCTAAATGTATCTTTTTTAAACATATATTGTTTTGGTTTTTAAAATAAAAAATATCAAAATGGCCCCCGCTTGCTTTGATTTTTCAGTGTGCGGCCCTCAGTGGAAAAAGTTTAGACACCCCTGCTGTAAATGGAAAAACAGTACTGCTGTTTTTATGGTAAAAAAAAAGGCAGCTCAGTTGCCAGAATTTTACTGTAAAATGTACTTTTTTTTTTTTTTACTGTAAATAAAAAAACTGCAGTAATATTTTGGCACCCGTGCTGCCAGTTTGTTTTTGTTTTTTTACCGCAAATCAACAAGTGTAGATTTTTCGGTGTATTACTGTAAATGCCAATAAGGCACCACAGTTTATTACAGTAAAAAAAAAAAAGTACTGTTTTTTTCATTTAGAGAAAAATGATGTAAAAACCACCGTAAATTTGACGATTTTACCATGAAATCTATTGCTACTTTTACATTGCACAATTTGATGGATAACTTGCTTTGAAATCATTAATATTAGTATTTATTTCTATTTAAAAAATGGTTTGAATGTTTGATGATATATATTTGCATAATTAGACAATATTTAAGCTAACATAATTTGCGATTACATGGAGTACATTTTTTTTTCTCCCAAAATAGAAAGAAAGAATACATTTAGTAAGAAAAGTTACTGTACTTTATGGATACATATTATTTCCAGGCTTTTGAGGGCCAAATAAAATTAAGTGCCGGGCCGTATCTGACCTCGGGCCTTGAGTTCAACACCTGCGACCTAAATTTGCGCGCGTCCGCCTTTGTAGTCCGTGCCGACACCTTAGTCGATAAGCTTCTTCTTGTCCTCTATCTTCTTGTTATGGGAAATTCATCCTCCGCTCTTGCCATTTCTACTATAAAGTAGTGTAAAGTTCTTACTTATATCTGTCAGTAAACTCGCCATGAAAGCGCTAAAACATACCGGTGTAGTGAGTTTAAATTATTCACCCAAGGAACTTTAGTTATTAGGGAGTTCCCGTCTGACGTTTTTTTTGGCACCTGTGCTGCCAGTTTGTTTGTTTTTTACCGCAAATCAACAACTGTAGATTTTTTGGAGTATTACTGTAAATGCCAAAACAGCACCACATTTTCTTACAGTAAAAAAAAAAAAAGTACTGTTTTTTTCATTTAGAGAAAAATGCTGTGAAAACCACAGTAAATTTCACAATTTTAAATTTGCATAATTAGACAATATATAAGATAACATAATTTGCGATTACATGGAGTACATATTTATTTTTTCTCCCAAAATAGAAAGAAAGAATACATTTAGTATAAAAATGTACAGTACTTTATTGATACATATTATTTCCAGGCTTTTGAGGGCCAAATAAAGTGAAGTGCCCCTCAGGCCTTGCGTTTGAAACCTGTGACCTAAATTTGCACGCGTCCGCCTTTGTAGTCCGTGCCGACTACGTAGTCGATAAGCTTCTTCTTGTCCTCTATCTTCTTGTTATGGGACATTCATCCTCTGCTCTTGCCATTCCTAATATAAAGTAGTGTAAAGTTCTTACTTATATCTGTCAGTAGACTCGCCATGAAAGCGCTAAAACATACCGGTGTAGTGAGTTTAAATTATTCACCCAAGGAACTTTAGTTATTAGAGAGTTCCGGTCGGAAGGTTTTTTTTGGCACCTGTGCTGCCAGTTTGTTTGTTTTAACCACAAATCAACAACTGTAGACACTTCTTCCACTCCCGTCCTTGCACGCTACACCGCTACAACAAAGATGACGGGGAGAAGACGCTGTCCAAGGTGAGCCACGTAAATAAGACCGCCCACAAAAACCGTGCATCCTGAAGCGACTTGGAGATGATCTGTAAAACATCATCTATGCAACATTTTGACCAAAGAACCACCATCACATCAGAATCACAATCAGAATCAGAATAGTTTTATTGCCATTGTTTGAGAACGGGTTCACAAACTAGGAATTGTTCTTGGTGCAAACGTGCAACATAAAACACATATAAAACATATTTGGTATAAAAAGAGCTGTGACTGAGCTATCAGATAGACTTAGAAGGGATTGAAGGAGCTGCTGTTAGGAGTTATTGTTCATTTGCCTGATGGCCCAGGGGAAAAAAGTGTTCAGATGGCGGGAGGTGTGGGTCTGGATGGAGCCTAGTCTCCTGCCTGAGGGGAGAGGGGAGAATAGTGTGTGTCCAGGGTGAGAAGAGTCAGCTGTGATCCCACCCACATGCCTCCTGGTCCTGGAGGAGAACAAGTCCTGGAGGGATGGGAGCTTGCAGCCAATCACCTTCTCCGCAGCACGTACCATGCGTTGCAGTCTATTCTTATCCTGGACTGTGGCGCCGGGGAACCACACTGTGATGGAGGAGGTCAGGATGGACTCTATGATGGCATGTTATGTAGACCAGTGGTCCCCAACCACCGGGCCGCGGACCGATTGGTACCGGGCCGCACAAGAAATATAAAAAAAAAAAAATATATATATATTTTTTTTAATGAAATCAACATAAAAAACACAATATATACATTATATATCAATATAGATCAACATAGTCTGCAAGGATACAGTCCGTAAGCACACATGATTGTATTTATTTATGTAAAAAAAACAAACTTTTTTTTTTTTTTTTAAATACACCCCCACCCCCCACCCCCCTCCACCAAGCGTTGACCGGTCCGCAGCTACAAAAAGGTTGGGGACCACTGATGTAGACCACAAGGAAGTGTTTTAAATAGGGATGTCCGATAATGGCTTTTTGCCGATATCCGATATTCCGATATTGTCCAACTCTTTAATTACCAATACCGATATCAACCGATACCGATATCAACCGATACCGATATCAACCGATATATACAGTCGTGGAATTAACACATTATTATGTCTAATTTGGACAACCAGGTATGGTGAAGATAAGGTACTTTTTAAAAAAAATTATAAAATAAAATAAGATAAATAAATTAAAAACATTTTCTTGAATAAAAAAGAAAGTAAAACAATATACAAACAGTTACATAGAAACTAGTAATTAATGAAAATGAGTAACATTAACTTTTAAAGGTTAGTACTATTAGTGGACCAGCAGCACGCACAATCATGTGTGCTTACGGACTGTATCCCTTGCAGACTGTATTGATATATATTGATATATAATGTAGGAAGCAGAATATTAATAACAGAAAGAAACAACCCTTTTGTGTGAATGAGGAGGGAGGTTTTTTGGGTTGGTGCATTAATTGTAAGTGTATCTTGTGTTTTTTAAGTTGATTTAATTTAAAAAAATAAAAAATAAAAAAACGATACCGATAATAAAAAAAACGATACCGATCATTTCCGATATTACATTTTAACGCATTTAAATATCGGCAGGCCGATATTATCGGACATCCCTAGTTTTAAATTCATAAAAAAATCATAATATGACTCCTTTAATACGCCTTATAATCCGGTGCACCTTATGTATGAAAATAGACCTGAATACACCCGCTTGTCCATACAAAAAAATTCGAAAAAAATCATAATATGACCCCTTTAATGCACCCTTTTGTATGAGAAAAGACCTGTATAGACCTGCTCATCGGGTGCGCCCTATGGTTCGGAAAATATGGTATATTAATGATATATCCATCATAGTTACTTTACAACATGCAGTCGGCTTTCGGGCCCCCAGCTACATTTTTTTTTAGCCCCCAAGTCAAAAAGTTTGATTTAATTGACATATTCCCACATCTCCAGGCAGATTCGGGCCTAAAAGGACACACAATAGTTCCGATAATGTCACTGATTCAGTCTCCCGCCTATGCATCGTCACTGGAGGGGCTAAACACAACCTTTTTTTTTTTTTTTTTTTTTTTCCATATGCAAAATGTGTCAAACATCAAAACATTTCCATCATTAAAATGCTCACCATTTGTGGCCTTTGGAGAACATATAGTGGATTTAACCCCCCCCCCCCCCTTCCACCGCCCCCCTCGCCATCCCTCCTCCATCCATCCTCCCGGAGTGCAAAACAAAGAGCGCCATTAGTTCTTTATAGTAACGGAACGTCATCCCAAGGTTCCGCGGGAGGACCTACCTTTTGGGATCAATTATGTGGCCACGGGCTCTTTTTAAAAAAAAAGAAAGAAAGAAAAAAAAAAGCCGTACCTGATTAAAACCCTGCCCGTTTCCCAAGGTCCCTTTGTGCCTTGGCGCCCTCGCCACCGCTATTTATTAGCATATTGTCTTTTTAAAGGTCATTGTCTGTTGTGCGCGACCTCCGCTCCGTCTCGCCATTGTTCCGCCGCTCCAGCTCGAGAGGAGCTGGGAAACTTGTGCGTTTTTTTTTATTTTATTTTTTTTTTACCTCCCACGATGCAACAGGAGGGTCATTGTTGAGGCGCGCCGGCTTTGGCTCTGTTGAACGCCGCCGAAGGGGCCGCCACAAAACGATGGCAGCTTGTCCGACATTGCCACACATCTGAGCCGCGCGGAGCAGGAAAAAAGGAAGATGGGAGGTGGTGGGCCCTGGGTGGCACGGACGCGCTGAATGCCGTCTCCCTGTAGACGCCATTAGAGCTTCCTGGGAGGGAGGGGGCGCCACAGAGCAAAAAAAAAGGGAAGAAGAAGTCGTCTTTATAAGCCACTTGATGTCTTTTCGACCTTTTAAAGGTCTCACGTTACCCTCCACTTCTACTTTAGCATGTGGAGTCTTTGGCAGGAAGTCTCATGAAATCTCCATATTTGGCGTAAGATTATTCCTGTTTGGCTGCAGAAAATCAACCCCAAAAGCAGTGCAGTTGTCACGTTGTGTGAATGGTGAATAAAAACAGAATACAATAATTTGCAAACCCTTTTCAACTTATATTCAATTGAATAGACTGCAAAGACAAGATATTTACTGTTGGAACTGAGAAACTTTGTATTTTTTTGCAAATCATTAATTATAATTGAACACATTGCAAAAAAGTTGTCACAGGGGCATTTTTTACCACTGTGTTACATGGCCTTTCCTTTTAACAACACTCAGTAAAGGTTTGGGAACTGAGGAGACACATTTTTGAAGCTTTTCAGGTGGAATTCTTTCCCATTCTTGCTTGATGTACAGCTTAAGTTGTTCAACAGTCCGGGGGTCTCCCTTCTGCTATTTTAGGCTTCATAATGCGCCACACATTTGGTCTGGTCTACAGGCAGGCCAGTCTAGTACCCGCACTATTTTACTATGAAGCCACGCTGTTGTAACATGTGGCTAGGGATTGTTTTGCTGAAATAAGCAGGGGCGTCCGTGATAACGTTGCTTGGATGGCAACATATGTTGCTCCAAAAGCTGTATGTACCTTTCAGCATTAATGGCGCTTTCACAGATGTGTAAGTTACCCATGTCTTGAGCACTAATACACCCCCATACCATCACAGATCCCGGCTTTTACACTTTGCGCCTATAACAATCCGGATGGTTCTTTTCCTCTCTAATTCAGAGGACACAACATCCACAGTTTCCAAAAACAATTTGAAATGTGGACTCGTCAGACCACAGAACACTTTTCCACTTTGCATCAGTCCATCTTAGATGAGCTCGGGACCCAGCGAAGCCGGCGGCGTTTCCGGGTGTTGTTGATAAATGGCTTTGGCTTTGCATAGTAGAGTTTTAACTTGCACTTACAGATGTAGTGACAAACTGTAGTTACTGACAGTGGTTTTTTGAAGTGTTCCTGAGCCCATGTGGTGATATCATTTACACACTGATGTCGCTTTTTGATGCAGTACCGCTTACGTGCAGTGATTTCTCCAGATTCTCTGAACCTTTTGATGATATTACGGACCGCAGATGGTGAAATCCCTAAATTCCTTGCAATAGCTGCTTGAGAATTGTTGTTCTTAAACTGTTGGACCATTTGCTCGCGCATTTGTTGACAAAGTGGTGACCCTCGCCCCGTCCTTGTTTGTGAATGACTGAGCATTTCACGGAAGCTGCTTTTATACCCAATCATGGCACCCACCTGTTCCCAATCAGCCTGTTCACCTGTGGGATGTTCCAAATAAGTGTTTGGTGAGCATCCCTCAACTTTCTCAGTCTTTTTTGCCACTTGTGCCAGCTTTTTTGAAACATGTTGCAGGCATCAAATTCCAAATGAGCTAATATTTGCAAAAAATAACAAAGTTTACCAGTTGGAACATTAAATATCTTGTCTTTGCAGTCTATTTAATTGAATATAAGTTGAAAAGGATTTGCAAATCATTGTATTCTGTTTTTATTTACCATTTACGCAACGTGCCAACTTCACTGGTTTGGGGTTTTGTATGAGGCTCGTAATTACGAAGCAAAAACATCTCTCAAGTGTGTCCCCGGTTGCGCAAATGAGCGTGAAAAATGCGGAGGCGAGCAACTACAGCACGTCTGGCGATACATCAAGTGATGGCGAAATCCTTTAAATCTCGTTTTTGAGCAAAAGTGCCGCTTTGGCAGATGTGAAGAGAGGCGAGGAGATACTTTGATGGTGCACACGGGGAGAAGAAGGTGCTTGTGCATCACGCTGATAAGAATAGGACTTTTCTGGAGTGCATTTGTGTTAAAGTACACACACGACTACTATAGCGTGTGTGTGTGTGTTTGTGTGTGTGTGTGTGTGTGTGTGTGTGTGTGTGTGTGTGTGTGTGTGTGTGTGTGTGTGTGTGTGTGTGTGTGTGTGTCACTCCAGGCATCCAGCCATATCTGACTTTGATTAATTGGCCTGGCATCCCTCAGTCTTGACAGGAAGCTACAGGACATCACGAGTGAGACGTCTCTCTCTTTTCTTTTTTTTTTTCCTTCTCTGCCTCCGTGCTGACTGTCAGCAGGTGAAGACGACTCAAGTCGCTCAGGTGGAGAAAGTACATTGTTGTTTTATACAACAACTTTTTTTTATTTTTTATTTTTTTTTTTTACAAGGAATTAAAGAAACATTAAGGGGACTGGAGATTATAATAATAATAATAATAATAATAATAATAGATTTTATTTGTAAAAAATCACTTTACATTGATTAAACAACCTCAAAGTGCTACAGTGTATTAAAAATAAAATAAAATAAATAAATACAAAATTAATTTTAAAAAAACAACAACAACAAAAAACATAATAAAAGATAAATACAAATAACAAATAGCTAGAACTAGTATGCATATATCTTAAAAAAGGCTTTTTTAAAAAAAAAAAAAAAGGGTTTTAAAGCCTTTTTTAAAAGCATCCACAGTCTGTGGTGCCCTCAGGTGGTCAGGGAGAGCGTTCCACAGACTGGGAGCAGCGGAGTGGAAAGCCCGGTCTCCCAATGTTCGGAGCTTTGTCTTTGGAGGTTGGAGGAGGTTAGCCTGTCCGGAGCGGAGGTGTCGAGTGGAGGATTTGGGGGTGAGCAGTTCTTTGAGGTAGAGGGGGGCATTTCCATGGAGGCACTGGTGGGTTAGTAGGGAGACTTTGTATTCAAGATTCTCTTTCAGGTGTCCTGCCTGGTCCACCGTTATTAAAGGCACACTGTTAAAGGCAGCCTCTCAATCAGGGGTGTATAGCATGGCCATTTTTTAAATTGTTAGCATTCTAATATTAGCATGCTAGTATTTTTTTGTGCTAATTTTGCAGGTTCACGCAAACATTTTACTTGACAAAGTGCAGGTACACACCTCCGAGTATTATATTTTACACACCACACAGGTGAGCAGGCTAATTGGGAACAGGTGGGTGCCATGATTGGGTATAAAAGCAGCTTCCATGAAATGCTCAGTCATTCACAAACAAGGATGGGGCGAGGGTCACCACTTTGTCAACAAATGTGTCAGCAAATTGTCCAACAGTTTAAGAACAACATTTCTCAACGAGCTATTGCAAGGAATTTAGGGATTTCACAATCTACGACAATCTATCAACAACACCCAGAAACGCCGCCGGCTTCGTTGGGCCCGAGCTCATCTAAGATGGACTGATACAAAGTGGAAGGTTGTTCTGTGGTCTGACGAGTCCACATTTCAAATTGTTTTTGGAAACTGTGGACGCCGTGTCCTCCGGACCAAAGAGGAAAGGAACCATAACCACATAATTCATTATTAGCATAAAATGAGTAAAACAGTTCGGTATTTATTTTCCTTTTTTTGTTCTAATTTTGCAGGCATACGCAAACATTTTATTTGACAAATGATACCTCAGTATGGTAGCTTTTTTTAGCTAATTTTGTAGGTCATATTTTAGTACTTGCGATTGTTAGCATGCTAAACACCTTTTTCAGGTACACACCTCAGAGTATTATATTTTACACATCCCACAGGTGAGCAGGCTAATTGGGAACGGGTGGGTGCCCTGATTGGGTGTGAAAGCAGCTTCCATGAAATGCTCAGTCATTCACAAACAAGGATGGGGCGAGGGTCACCATTTTGTCAACAAATGCCTGAGCAAATTGTTGAACAGTTTAAGAACAACATTTCTCAACCAGCTATTGCAAGGAATTTAGGGATTTCACCATCTACGCTCCGTAAAGGTTCAGAGAATCTGGAGAAATCACTGCACGTAAGTGGCAAGGCCGAAAACCAACATTGAATGCCCGTGACCTTCGATCCCTCAGGCGGTACTGCATCAAAAAGCGACATCAGTGTGTGAAGGATATCACCACATGGGCTCAGGAACACTTCAGAAAACCACTGTCAGTAACTACAGTTTGTCGCTACATCTGCAAGTGCGAGTTAAAACTCTACTATGCTAAGTGAAAGCCATTTATCAACAACACCCAGAAACGCCGCCGGCTTCGCAGGGCCTGAGCTCATCTAAGATGGACTGATGCAAAGTGGAAGAGTGTTCTGTGGTCTGACGAGTCCACATTTCAAATTAGTTTTGGAAACTGTGGACGTCGGAAAATAACCATAACCATGTAATTCATTATTAGCATAAAATGAGTAAAACAGTTCGGTAATAGTTTTTCTTTTTTTTTTGTTGAAACCATGTGCTTTTTACGGTCAAGGTTACAGGGAACACTTAAAACATTGATGAACCCTTCAGAAAATCACAAGTTGATCATTGCTTTTAAAACAAAATAGGCCTCAAAACATAAAAGTTACCGCAAATTTACACACCTGTCGCCGGTTACCAATTAGGAGGCGTCTCATGCCGGAGGGTCATCTCTGGGGATGACACTTGTGTTACCCTTCTGCGTTCTCCGCACCAGCCTGTTGCTTCACCTAGAAGAATGCAATACTTTTACCTGCACGTCACCTACCGTCTCTGCATCCTGGGGCCAGGCAAGCAGCCGCCGTGCACCATTGTGACATTGTGGGCCGTACGGAAACACTTCGTACTTATGCAGATATATAAGATATAGCTCGGTTGGTAGAGTGGCCGTGCCAGCAACTTGAGGGTTCCAGGTTCGATCCCCGCTTCTGCCATCCTAGTCCTTGGGCAAGACACTTTACCCACCTGCTCCCAGTGCCACCCACACTGCTTTAAATGGAACTTACATATTGGGTTTCACAATGTAAAGCGCTTTGAGTCACTAGAGAAAAGCGCTATATAAATACAATTCACAAATGATACTAAACCATTATAGAATGATCCAACGATATCCCCCATATGTGTCAAAAAATCAATACGGAATATGATACCTGACACCGGTATCAGTGATATCAGTGGCATCATCAACATTGCGACTTTTCACGACTTTGTTTGTTATCGTAACGCGCACGTGCAATCCATCATGTGCACGCCCCGACATGTGGTAAACATGCAGGAACAAGTGGCATGTACCGCTGCCAAGTGCCCCCCCCCCCCACCCCCCTTTTCCCCGGTGTTTAACCTCGCTCAATTTTCCCGTCTGCTTGAAACAATACTGTGATCAGCGCGTGTAATGGCGCCTTATTAACCCCAATTACCACAATTAAAACCCCGCTGCCACCGGGCCCCTTTCAAGTCTTAATTAATCAGATGGCGGCGAAGAGGCCGCCGTCCTGTACCAGCCCCTCTTCCTGGCGGCAGCTGGCACTCTTCCTCCGCCCTGACCAAACATGTGGCCTCTAAAACGCACATCTGGCCCAACAAAACGTCGCCTCTCTTTGTGCGTTTGATGCGGCTGTAATGAAAGCGACAAGCCCCCCCACCCCCACCACACCCCCGCTTGGCACGGTGCCTTGGAACGCTGCCCAGTTTGTTCCTGGCTAATTGCTTAATTGATGCATTGTTTTTACTGATGATACGGATTTGCCCCCCTCTGCTTCCTCCCTGGCGCTGCTGCACATGGATACAAAAGGAATTACACCCTATTAGCGGGACTTAAAACCATTGTGCCGCCTCCCTTAATTGATCCCAACCACTTGATGGCACATAATGCCGTGTAAATAACACCGTTCCATCCCCCCTGTTTACCCCCCGTCTATTCAGCCGCCAAGACACACCCTGCCGTACTGCCGACCGGATGCAGGAAGGATTTTATTGTACAAACCCCGTTTCCATATGAGTTGGGAAATGGTGTTAGATGTAAATATAAACGGAATACAATGATTTGCAAATCCTTTTCAAGCCATATTCAGTTGAATATGCTACAAAGACAACATATTTCATGTTCAAACTCATAAACATTTTTTTTTTGTGCAAATAATCATTAACTTTATAATTTGATGGCAGCAACACGTGACAAAGAAGTTGTGAAAGGTGGCAATAAATACTGATAAAGTTGAGGAATGCTCATCAAACACTTATTTGGAACATCCCACAGGTGAACAGGCTAATTGGGAACAGGTGGGTGCCATGATTGGGTATAAAAGTAGATTCCATGAAATGCTCAGTCATTCACAAACAAGGATGGGGCGAGGGTCACCACTTTGTCAACAAATGCGTGAGCAAACTGTCGAACAGTTTAAGAACAACCTTTCTCAAGCAGCTATTGCAAGGAATTTAGGGATTTCACCATCTACGCTCCGTAATATCATCAAAAGGTTCAGAGAATCTATAGAAATCCCCTGCATGTAAGCGATGATATTACGGACATTTCGATCCCTCAGGCGGTTCTGCATCAAAAAGCGACATCAGTGTGTAAAGGATATCACCACATGGGCTCAGGAACACTTCAGAAAACCACTGTCAGTAACTAGAGTTGGTCGCTACATCTGTAAGTGCAAGTTAAAACGCTACTATTCCAAAGCAAAAGCCATTTATCAACAACACCCAGAAACGCCGCCCGCTTCGCTGGGCCCGAGCTCATCTCAGATGGACTGATGCAAAGTGGAAAAGTGTTCTGTGGTCTGACGAGTCCACATTTCAAATTGTTTTTGCAAACTGTGGACGTCGTGTCCTCCGGACCAAAGAGGAAAAGAACCATCCGGATTGTTATAGGCGCAAAGTGTAAAAGGCAGCATGTGTGATGGTATGGGGGTGTATTAGTGCACAAGACATGGGTAACTTACACATCTGTGAAGGCACCATTAATGCTGAAAGGTACATACAGCTTTTGGAGCAACATATGTTGCCATCCAAGCAACGTTACCATGGACGCCCCTGCTTATTTCAGCAAGACAATGCCAAGCCACGTGTTACATCAACGTGGCTTCATAGTAAAAGAGTGTGGGTACTAGACTGGCCTGCCTGTAGTCCAGACATTGAAAATGTGTTTGGCATTATGAAGCCTAAAATAGCAGAAGGGAGACCCCCGGACTGTTGAACAACTTAAGCTGTACATCAAGCAAGAATGGGAAAGAATTCCACCTGAAAAGTTTCACAAATTGGTCTCCTCAGTTCCTAAATGTTTACTGAGTGTTGTTAAAAGGAAAGGCCATGTAACACAGTGGTAAAAATGCCCCTTTTTTTCAATGTGTTGCTGCCATTAAATTCTAACTTAATGATTAATTTGCAAAAAAAGGAATTTTCTGAGTTGGAACATGAAATATCTTGTCTTTGCAGTCTATTCAATTGAATATAAGTTGAAAAGGATTTGCAAATTATTGTATTCTGTTTTTATTTACCATTTACACAACATGCCAACTTCCCTGGTTTTGGGTTTTGTAATATGTGCAAGGCTAATAAATAAGAGTGCAGTGGTAAATAGAGCAAAAGCAAAAAGATGATGAAGTGAACATTAGTTTAGTGAGAGATTACCATACAATTTTGGACTATTCCTACGCTTTGAACACTGCGGGCTCATAAAACTGTGCATCTGATTTATGTGTCTGTCTTAGCTGACAGCCATAAAGCAAATAGTTGTCATTAAACACATGTAAAAGACACTGAGAAGGTGCGTTAGTGTGCAATGGCGCCATCTTTTGGACGAGTTTGCTCACTGCAGGTCCTGCTGTCTAAAGCTCCGAACCGGAAGTAGAAGTGTCGTTCTGTCTTCTCGTCGCCCGTAGTTATTCAACTCGTATGGATTCTGTATTCATCGCCTCAAGCAACGTTTTCCAGTTTTACAATATAACTAAAACTATTCTTACGTACCAAACCGTCCCATGTGTGACGTGTGTAGGAGTGTTTTCATGCATATTTGTACGTGCTACCGTGATGCAATAAATCCGGCGTCGTTAGCATTAGCTAACATGCTAACACGTTTACATGTGACTGTGTTAGTATTAATTAACTTACAATGGCATTATTTTTGTATGGTTTCAGTTTCACAAATTCCTTAGTAAATTTGCCAAAACATCCCCGTGGAGTCATTGAGTCTGTGACCCTGTCATATAAGTCAGTGATTGGCAAACTGAGGACTCCATCTAGTGCACGGGTGTCAAACTCAAGGCCCGGGGGCCAGATCTGGCCCGCAAAAACATGGAAATGATATGTGTCAATAAAGTACTTCATATTTTCTCACTAAATGTAATAGATTTTTTTCATTTTTACAGAAAAAATATATGTACTGCTTGAAATTGCATGTCTTTTAATCTTTAATAGTATCCATTATTGCAACAAATATTACAGAATATTATCATACTTTCCAAACATTTTTGTCTAAATAAAAATAAATAAAAATACTTACCTTTACAGCAAACTACCCATCAAATTCATAAAAATGACAATACATTTTACGTTGTTCTTTACAGCATATTACTGTAAATTGGAAAAAAAAAAAACTACTGTCTTTTGTGTTAAAATTCTGTTGACTGTAACATTTTTGGTTGTTTTTTTTTAACGGTGTATTACTGTAAATGGAAAGGCGGTACATTTGTTTTTACGGTAGAAAAACTGGCAGCTGAGTTGCCAGAATAAAAAAAAAGAACTTGTACTGTTTTTCCATTAACAATGTCATGTTGTCAATTTAACAGTAAAATTCTGGCAACTAAGCTGCCAACCTTTTCCGTAAAAAAACCCCCCAAAAACAGTGGTACTGTTTTGCCATTACCGTAAAATGTTGTAAAAAACAAACAAAAAAACATTATATTTCACAGCAAAATTTGGGAAATTTAAAGATTTTACTGTAAAATTGACAGTCTACTTGAAACCATTTATATAATTAATAATGAAATGAGGTGGCGACCAACGTTCCGTCTAAGGTGCGCGCCTGTGCAATTGCGCACTGCTCAAGCGTCCTCTGCGCACGGCAAATATATGCCACGCACAAAATCAAATAAAAAAATAAGCGCAAAACAATTTTCGACACACGGACACGACAGAGAAAACGGTTTTCGTCATCATTGTTCAAATATTGTAACGTCTGTCGAGACGCTTTGAGGACATGAATTCCATCCATCACTTTACTGAGCAAAACTCTTTATTGTCGGCCATAAACACATCACTAAAACATTAGTAAAAAAGAATTACATCTAGCAAAAGTGGTCATTTTCTGCAGTACAAAGCAGACCAAAAGCAACTTTGTTATATCAACAGGAGCCGCTCGCTCTTTCTCACTTGCGCCAACACATGCACATATGGCACTTAGCCAGTGATGCGTTTACAGCCACACAAAAAGTCGGACAACTCCAACACCACACATAAAGTGTCATTCCAGGTCGTTACACTATGATTTACCAATCAAATGTGTGCTTATTCTAGTGTCATTTATTAGGAATCTTAATTCATAAATATGAATCATGAAATGCTGTTAGTATATTAAATACATACTAATAAAAATATAGGAAGTTGCAGGAATGTACACATGATCCCCTGCTTACATCTCATTGTGCAACATGTGGATGTTTCAATGGGAACTAAATGCAATGTCTGAAAGGGGTACAAATTATTTCCAAAGCAGGACCTCCACCCAGACAAACAATACAAGTACACACTTCATGAAAAACAACATTTGTTGTTATTGTCATTGTAAGTGGGCCTAAACACTTCTATTAGAAATGCTGTCATTTGATTATAATAATAAGAGAATGTTGTCTGTCTATGTGTGTTGGCCCTGCGGAGAGGGGGCGAGTTGTCCAGGGTGTACCCCGCCTTCCGCCCGAATGCAGCTGAGATAGGCTCCAGCGACCCCGAAAGGGACAAGCGGTAGAAAATGGATGGACAATGAAATGCAGAGGCAAATTCATACATTATTCGCTGTTAAAAGCTGATGGCATCCATAACTGCCACGTGGCCCTCGAGGAAAACCAGTTTGACATCCCTGATCATGTGGTACGTTAAAGAATCACTTGATTAAAGTACTTTGTCATATGTCTCATTATTCAGACACAGTGTTACCGTTCAAAGTGTTGGCCGAAAATAATAAATATACCTGTTAAATGTTAATTCTGCCTTGTTTTCAATGCATACTTAGGCCTACTACGCTACTTTATTTTATTTGCCGGTCATTAGTGGTATTTGGGGAGCCAAGTGTTTTCTGAAGAGGTGCTTGCCAGAGCCACGTACATAGATGACCTTTGGCTATAGCTTTTGACCACAGCAGTGTAATAGAGCCGTGTTGTTCAACCACTGTGACGTGAGATACAGTCTGCGGTGCCGTGGGAGATGATCTCATTTCACCTATTGGGGTTAAGAATATTGTTTGCAAAGCAGTAATTATAGTCTGCAAATGATGTGTTGTTGTTGAGTGTCGGTGCTGTCTAGAGCTCGGTAGAGTAACCGTGTAATACTCTTCCTTATCTGTAGGTGGCAGCCGGTAGCTAATTGCTGTCGGAAACAGCGGGAGGCAGGGTGCAGGTAAAAAGGTCTCTTATGCTTAAACCAAAAATAAACAAAAGGTGAGTGCCCCTAAGAGAAGGCATTTAAGCTTAGAGGCCTACTGAAAGCCACTACTAGCGACCACGCAGTCTGATAGTTTATATATCAATGATGAAATCTTAACATTGCAACACATGCCAATACGGCCGGGTTAACTTATAAAGTGACATTTTACATTTCCCGGGAAATATCCGGTTGAAAACGTCTTGGTATGATGACGTTTGCATGTGACGTCACGGAGTGAACGGAAGTATTGGCACACCATTGTGTCCCAATACAAAAAGCTCTGTTTTCATGGCAAAATTCCACAGTATTCTGGACATCTGTGTTGATGAATCTTTTGCAATTTGTTTAATGAACAATGGAGACTGCAAAGAAGAAAGCTGTAGGTGGGATCGGTGTATTAGCGGCGGACTACAGCAACACAACCAGGAGGACTTTGAGATGGATAGCAGACGCGCTACCGTGAGGACAGCTTTGGCTTCCAAACATTTGATCGCTTGCCCGTACGTGCGTGTCGCTATGTGCATGTCACGTACGTAACTTTGTGGAAATATATGTTTTTTGCTGACTCTGATGGCGGCCGGGGTGTCGTTGAAAGCTACAACGCCCGCCGCCGCACCGCTGTCCTCACCTTGACTTCCTCCGTCTCCGGGCCGCCGACCGCATCAGTGATCGGGTGAAGTCCTTCGTCGCGCCGTCGAACGCTGGAACGCAAGTGAGCACGGGTGTTGATGAGCAGATTGCGTATGTGCAGAGCTAATGTTTTTAGCATAGCTCTGTCGAGGTCCCGTTGCTAAGTTAGCTTCAATGGCGTCGTTAGCAACAGCATTGTTAAGTTTCGCCAGGCTGGAAAGCATTAACCGTGTAGTTACATGTCCATGGTTTAATAGTATTGTTGATCTTCTGTCTATCCTTCCAGTCAGGGGTTTATTTCTTTTGTTTCTATCTGCATTTAAGCACGATGCTATCACGTTAGCTCCGTAGCTAAAGAGCTTCGCCGATGTATTGTCGTGGAGATAAAAGTCACTGTGAATGTCCATTTTGCGTTCTGGACTCTCATTTTCAAGAGGATATAGTATCCCAGGTGGTTTCAAATACAAATCCGTGATCCACAATAGAAAAAGGAGAGAGTGTGGAATCCAATGAGCCAGCTTGTACCTAAGTTACGGTCAGAGCGAAAAAAGATGCGTCCTGCACTGCACTCTAGTCCTTCACTCTCACGTTACTCATCCACGAACATTTCATCCTCGCTCAAATTAATGGGGTAATCGTCGCTTTCTCGGTCCGAATGGCTCTCGCTGCTGGTGTAAACAATGTGCAGATGTGAGGAGCCTTTCAACCTGTGACGTCACGCTACTTCCGCTACAGGCAAGGCTTTTTTTTATCAGCGACCAAAAGTTGCAAACTTTATCGTCGATGTTCTCTACTAAATCCTTTCAGCAAAAATATGGCAATATCGCAAAATGATCAAGTATGACACATAGAATGGATCTGCTATCCCCGTTTAAATAAAAAAAAAATCATTTCAGTAGGCCTTTAAGGATGGCTATGCAGGACGAAACTAAAACTGAACTGGCTACAAAGTCAACAAAAACAGAATGCTGGACGACAGCAAAGACTTACTGTGGAGCAAAGACGGCTTCCACAATGCACATCCGAACATGACATGACAACCAACAATGGATAAAAACAACTGAAATATTCCTAATTGCTAAAACAAAGTAGATGCGGGAAATATCGCTTAAAAGAAGACATGAAACTGCTACAGGAGAATACCAAAAAAAGAGAAAAAGCCACCAAAATAGGAGCGCAAGACAAGAACTAAAACACTACACACAGGAAAACAGCAAAAATCTCAAAATAAGTCACGGCGTGATGTGACAGTACACCTACTTTGAGACAAGAGCTATATTGATGCATGCTTGGTTATGGTTTAAAGTCATATCCAACAATTGCGACAAAGACTTTTTACTGTCAACTAAATTTCGTTTTTTAATGATTTCTGCTAGTGGTGTGACTCCGCATTTTTTCAACGCAAAAAATGTGCCTCGGCTCAAAAAAGGTTGAAAAACACTGTAATAGAGGATCTTTGACGAGCACTTTTGCAGCCGGTCCTTAATTGAGCTCAGCCACTTAATGGCACAAAATGCCGTGTAAATAACACCATTTGCCCCCCCCTGCCCCCCCCACCCCGTCTAAGCAGCCGCCAGAGACCAGGCGTGCTCTAGTGCCAACTGGAGGCTCGTTCATTGCTAATGCAGGAATTATTTTATTTCCCGCTTGTTGGGTTGCAGCCAAAGACCCATTAGGGCTATTTTGGGGGGTGTTTAATTAGCAGGTTAAGGGGTTGATGAAGGTCCCTCGTGGGAAAAAAGGCGGTAAATGCATCCCGCCTTTTTCGAGAGTTGCATCCACACACACACACACACCCACACACACACACACGCGGGCCTGCATATTCCCACTGATGCGCGAGATAAAGAGGATGTTTCCCCTCCGTCGGAGAGAGAATACTCACTGACGGCTTCCTGCCAAGAGGGGCCGGGAATCCGGCAGATGAAGGCGAGTCTCGGGTCCGCTGAGAGATGCCGAAGGCACAAACACACTCCTTGTTGTGTGCCTGGCGCGGTCACAAACAACACACACACACACACACACACACACACATTATTATCAGCGGAAGGCATTCGCAGAAAACTTCAAGGCCTTTCTTTTCCGAGGGAGCTGCCAAGATGTTATTTATTCATCAGCTCGCCTTGTAGTCAGGAAGGCAACAAGCCCCCAGAGCTGTAAACACACAAAAAGATGCAGGCCTCGGTGAGCTCTAACCCGGGGAATAACAAGTGGTCCCCGCTCGCCAGCAACACTGCACAAACACCCGTCACCAGCAGCGCTGACGCGGCATCCTGGCGCATACGTGCCAACCCTTCCGATTTTCCCGGGAGACTCACGAATTTCAGTGCCCCTCCCGAAAATCTCCCGGGGCAACCATTCTCCAGAATTTCTCCCGATTTCCACCCGGACAACAATATTGGCCTTAAAGGCACTGCCTTTAGCATCCTCTCTCACCTGAAAAGTATACTATTATATACAAACCCCGTTTCCATATGAGTTGGGAAATTGTGTTAGATGTAAATATAAACGGAATACAATGATTTGCTAATCCTTTTCAGCCCATATTCAATTGCATGCACTACAAAGACAACATATTTGATGTTCAAACTCGTAAACTTTATTTATTTTTTTGCAAATAATCATTAACTTAGAGTTTCATGGCTGCAACACGTGCCAAAGTAGTTGGGAAAGGGCATGTTCACCACTGTGTTACATGGCCTTTCCTTTTAACAACACTCAGTAAAGGTTTGGGAAGTGAGGAGACACATTTTTGAAGCTTCTCAGGTGGAATTCTTTCCCATTCTTGCTTGATGTACAGCTTAAGTTGTTCAACAGTCCGGGGGTCTCCCTTCTGCTATTGCAGGTGCCACACATTTTCAATGGGAGACAGGTCTGGACTACAGGCAGGCCAGTCTAGTACCTGCACTCTTTTATTATGAAGCCACGTTGATGTAACACGTGGCTTGGCATTGTCTTGCTGAAATAAGCAGGGGCGTCCATGGTAACGTTGCTTGGATGGCAACATGTGTTGCTCCAAAAGCTGTATGTACCTTTCAGCATTAATGGTGCCTTCACAGATGTGTAAGTTACCCATGTCTTGGCCACTAATACACCCCCATACCATCACACATGCTGCCTTTTACACTTTGCGCCTATAACAATCCGGATGGTTCTTTTCCTCTTTGGTCCAGAGGACACGACGTCCACCGTTTCCAAAAACAATTTGAAATGTGGACTCGTCAGACCACAGAACACTTTTCCACTTTGTACCAGTCCATCTTAGAGGAGCTCAGGCCCAGCGAAGCCGACGGCGTTTCTGGGTGTTGTTGATAAACGGTTTTCGCCTTGCATAGGAGAGTTTTAACTTGCACTTACAGATGTAGCGACCAACTGTAGTTACTGACAGTGGGTTTTTGAAGTGTTCCTGAGCCCATGTGGTGATATCCTTTACACACTGATGTGGCTTGTTGATGCAGTACAGCCTGAGGGATGGAAGGTCACGGGCTTAGCTGCTTACCTGCAGTGATTTCTCCACATTCTCTGAACCCTTTGATAATATTACGGAGCGTAGATAATGAAATCCCTAAATTCCTTGCAATAGCTGCTTGAGAAAGGTTGTTCTTAAACTGTTCAACAATTTGCTCAGGCATTTGTTGACAAAGTGGTGACCCTCGCCCCATCCTTGTTTGTGAATGACTGAGCATTTCATGGAATCTACTTTTATAGCCAATCATGGCACCCACCTGTTCCCAATTAGCCTGTTCACCTGTGGGATGTTCCAAATAAGTGTTTGATGAGCATTCCTCAACTTTATCAGCCACCTTTCCCAACTTCTTTGTCACGTGTTGCTGACATCAAATTATAAAGTTAATGATTATTTGAAAAAAAAAAAATGTTTATGAGTTTGAACATGAAATATGTTGTCTTTGTAGCATATTCAACTGAATATGGCTTGAAAAGGATTTGCAAATCATTGTATTCCGTTTATATTTACATCTAACACCATTTCCCAACTCATATGGAAACAGGGTTTGTATATATATATATATATATATATATATAAATATATATAAGAAATACTTGAATTTCAGTCAATTCTAGCTATAAATAAACTACCCCAATCTCCCGAATTCGTAGGTCTCAAGGTTGATAGTTTGTCCTGGCCTAAGACAAGGCCTGTGTGCAAACCACCTCACAAAAGAGTCCCGGCCATGATAAATTGATTTTTTTTTTGTACTTTGCCTGAATATTAATTAAATCAGGTGGAACACCAGAGACAGCAGGCACACGCAGGGAAAAAAAAAAAAAAAAAAAAAAATTGGGGAAAGAAATTGAATGTGCCCAAGGAAAGGGGACGTGGCATGGGTGGGTAAAAATAGCAGCGCCTGCAAACACGTTGGCTATTGTATCGCAGCACCTATAGATTGGCATGAAGTTGGAGCGGGAGAGAGGAAATGACAACTATTGTTACTTTCTGCAGCCTTTATTGCATTACCATAATGTGGCAACAGAGCATGAAGGACGGCGTTCCCTGCAGAGCATCTCTTGGACCCGAGACGCTTCAAAACAGCAGAGAATCCTTCAGCCTATTTTGCAGTACTTATAAGTGGGATGGCCGGGCAGCTGTCCCATGAAGTTGGTGCACATATACCCTACGTTCTGGACTACAAACCCCAAAACCAGTGAAGTTGGCACGTTGTGTAAATGGTTAATAAAAACAAAATACAATGATTTGCAAATTATTTTCAACCTATATTCAATTGAATAGACTGCAAAGATAAGATGCTTAACAATCAAACTAGTAAACGTTGTTATTTTTTGCAAATATTAGCTCAATTGGAGTTTGATGCCTGCAGCACAAGTGGCAAAAAAGACTGAAAAAGTTGAGGAATGCTCATCAAACACTTATTTGGAACATCCCACAGGTGAACAGGCTAATTGGGAACAGGTGGGTGCCATGATTGGGTATAAAAGTAGATTCCATGAAATGCTCAGTCATTCACAAACAAGCATGGGGCGAGGGTCACCACTTTGTCAACAAATGCCTGAGCAAATTGTCCAACAGTTTAAAAACAACATTTTTCAGTGAGCTATTGCAAGGAATTTAGGGATTTCACCATCGACGGTCTGTAATATCATCAAAAGGTTCAGAGAATCTGGAGAAATCACTGCACGTAAGCGATGATATTACGGACCTTTCGATCCCTCAGGTGGTACTGCATCAAAAAGCGACATCAGTGTGTAAAGGATATAACCACATGGGCTCAGGAACACTTCAGAAAACCGCTGTCAGTAACTACAGTTTGTCCCTGCATCTGTAAGTGCAGGTTAAAGGCCTACTGAAATTATTTTTTCAAATTTAAACGGGGATAGCAGATCCATTCTATGTGTCATACTTGATCATTTCGCGATATTGCCATATTTTTGCTGAAAGGATTTAGTAGAGAACATCGACAATAAAGTTCGCAACTTTTGGTCGCTGATAAAAAAAAGTCTTGCCTGTAGCGGAAGTAGCGTGACGTCACAGGTTGAAAGGCTCCTCACATTTCCCCATTGTTTACACCAGCAGCGAGAGCGATTCGGACAGAGAAAGCGACGATTACCCCATTAATTTGAGCGAGGATGAAAGAATCGTGGATGAGGAATGTGAGAGTGAAGGACTAGAGTGCAGTGCAGGACGTATCTTTTTTCGCTCTGACCGTAACTTAGGTACAAGCTGGCTCATTGGATTCCACACTTTCTCCTTTTTCTATTGTAGATCACGGATTTGTATTTTAAACCACCTGGGATACTATATCCTCTTGAAAATGAGAGTCCAGAACGCCAAATGGACATTCACAGTGACTTTTATCTCCACGACAATACATCGGCGAAGCACTTTAGCTACGGAGCTAACGTGATAGCATCGTGTTTAAATGCAGATAGAAACAAAAGAAATAAACCCCTGACTGGAAGGATAGACAGAAGATCAACAATACTATTAAACCATGGACATGTAACTACACGGTTAATGCTTTCCAGCCTGGCGAAGCTTAACAATGCTGTTGCTAACGACGCCATTGAAGCTAACTTAGCTACGGGAGCTCACAGAGCTATGCTAAGAACATTAGCTATCCACCTACGCCAGCCCTCATCTGCTCATCAACACCCGTGCTCACCTGCGTTCCAGCGATCGACGGAGCGACGAAGGACTTCACCCGATCATGGATGCTGTCGGCGGCTAGCGTCGGATAGCGCGTCTGCTATCCACGTCAATGTCCTCCTGGTTGTGTTGCTGCAGCCAGCCGCTAATACACCGATCCCACCTACAGCTTTCTTCTTTGCTGTCTTCATTGTTCATTAAACAAATTGCAAAAGATTCACCAACACAGATGTCCAGAATACTGTGGAATTTTGAGATGAAAACAGAGCTTTTTGTATTGGATACAATGTGTCCGAATACTTCCGTTTCAACGATTGACGTCACGCGCATACGTCATCATACATAGACCTTTTCAAGCGGAAGTTTAGCTGGAAATTTAAAATGTCACTTTACTAATCTAACCCGGCCGTATTGGCATGTGTTGCAATGTTAAGATTTCATCATTGATATATAAACTATCAGACTGCGTGGTCGCTAGTAGTGGCTTTCAGTAGGCCTTTAAAACTCTACTATGCAAAGCTAAAGCCATTTATCAACAACACCCAGAAACGCCGCTGCCTTCGCTGGGCCCGAGCTCATCTAAGATGGACTGATGCAAATGGGAAAAGTGTTCTCTGGTCTGACGAGTCCACATTTCAAATTGTTTTTGGAAACTGTGGACGTCGTGTCCTCCGGACCAAAGAGGAAAAGAACCATCCGGATTGTTATAGGCGCAAAGTGTAAAAGGCAGCATCTGTGATGGTATGGGGGTGTATTAGTGTGTGATGGTATGGGGGTGTATTAGTGTGTGATGGTATGGGGGTGTATTAGTGCCCAAGACATGGGTAACTTACACATCTGTGAAGGCACCATTAATCCTGAAAGGTACATACAGCTTTTGGAGCAAAATATGTTGCTATCCAAGTGCGTGTGTGTGTGTGTGTGTGTGTGTGTGTGTGTGTGTGCGTGTGTGTGTGTGTGTGTGTGCGTGTGTGTGTGTGAGTGTGTATTCCGCTATTCATCCACCTACACCGATACGCTTTTGTGATTTCCGCCACTTCAAGCATCCTCTCCTCCAGCGCGGCGTGACCAAACACCTGCTGCTGTACGGCCGTCTTTTAATGAGCGATCCGCCTGAAAGGAAAAAGCGGCGGCCCGAGGAGCAGGAAGAAGGAAACATTTCATGCTTCTTGATATTTTCTTTTCCTCTTTTTTTTTTTTTGTGCGTCGCCACCTGTGTTGAGCGATGTAAAGGCCTTATTCCTTGACTCCAGCGTTTTCCTTTTTTTTTTTGTGGCTTTGATGAGGAATGCAATCACGTGGCGAACGCAAGAAAGGGCAGATAAAAAATATGTTCACTCACACACGAGCGAAAGGTTTCTTTACAATATCCCCTGCACTCACACACAGCACTATAGCATATAGCGCTCACTCCCGCTAGTATTCTCAACAATTAGTACAGCGTTATTCAACAAAATGGCGGCTATCTGGTTCTTGATGGCTGTGAAAGATCAAAGGTCAAACTAAAGTCGTGCGTATGGTCAGGGGTGCGGCATCAAATTCTCTGCCCCCATTAACAGGACTCCTCAAAGTCCCTCCCTTAAGCCAAAGCAGCCAGCATGGACGAATAGAACAGATAAGTCATTGTATTGTCTGCTCGCGGAAAACAAACATCCTAATCTACGATTTGACTCCCTCGAATGGCCCTGACGCTGTGAACAACAGGAACAGGCTGTTCTGAAAACACCCCCGAGGACACCTCAATGATGGACGCTTTTGACCTCCCTCCCTCCTCAACGACACCTGGAGTCGAACTTTTGCTTGCATGCAGAACGGCCCCAGTCTATGAACATTACATCATCACACCCAAGACAATGGGCACATACACACACCCCCTCCCCCACCCCACAACTTCACCACCGCTTGTTTCCCCTCGGGGAAATGGACGGCTTCATAGCAGCAGTCGACCTCCAGGGCCCCAACTCCCCACCCCTCTGTTGCGAGTTGTCGTGATTACATGTAACGTGTTTATGTGTGCATTGCATGGATTTTTTTTTCCCACTCCAGACTAGGCACCCTTAGGAGCCCAGTCTAGATTGTATTTTTTTACTCATCTTCTTCCCCAGCGTTTTACATTTTTCTTATCTTTTACGGGGCGCCTTTGGCAACGCATCAGCGTTCCTGTTCTGTAACCATGTACACTGTTTGTTTGTCTAATCTTGAACAGGTTTGTGCTGAAAACATAGTTTCGTTGTACTTGTGCAATGACAATAAAGTCCTATCCTATCCTATCCTATCCTATCCTATCCTATCCTAAAGACACCTTCACACACACACACACACACACACACACACACACACACACACACACACACACACAGTTGTATGTTTACGTGCACTAAAATACTAATTATTGCATTAAAACCAGCTTTTTAAAACACATGTTGAAAAAAAACAACAATCAGGGGTTTGACATTTTAAAGATGGGGTTAACCTCCCCTAAATAATTTGGCTTTGTTATCAAAAAATCTCCATCCCTCCATCCATTTTCTTCCACATATCCGAGGTCGGGTCGCGGGGGCAGCAGCCTAAGCAGAGAAGCCCAGCCTTCCTCTCCCCAGCCACTTCGTCCAGCTCCTCCCGGGGGATCCCGAGGCGTTCCCAGGCCAGCCGGGAGACATAGTCTTCCCAACGTATCCTGGGTCTTCCCCGTGGCCTCTTGCCGGTCGGACGTGCCCTAAACACCTCCCTAGGGAGGCGTTCGGGTAGCATCCTGAGCAGATGCCCGAACCACCTATTTTTTTATTATTTTTTTTCACAAAAAAGTGTCAACAAATTCAACATAAAGTGAACAGTAATTTAAACTAGATGAGGCAATTCCTGAAGGAATTGAGTGTGAATGCTCCAATGCTGAAGTTGAAATGAAATGCTGACAGAATGTAGCATGAATGTAAGAATAGTTTGAATGTTGACAAGCTGACGCTGAACTGAAATGCTAATGGATTGTAGGACGAATGCAGAAATGGTTTAAATGTTGAAATCATTTCAACGCTGACATGGTTTGAATGTTGAAATGGTTTGAATGTTGAAGAGTTTGAATTTCCAGGAAAACCGGAATTTGTCTTTAGAACTTGGAAAAGAGTTAGTTTGAATGTCCAGGATGAGTGGAATGTGTTGATGTTGGAATGGTTTGAATAGGTTGAGAAATGTGGGGGTTGTGCAACTTGGAAAAATGTCCCATTCATTTTAAAGGGAACTTCCTGGAAATGTGGGGATTTTGGGAAAAGGGGATTTTTTTGAAAATGATTAGGAGCATGAATGTCAAAAATGAGCTGAATTGTTTGGTGTTAGAATTGTTTAAATCAGGCAATAAATGTTGAAGTTGTAAATGGTATTAGGGAATTTCGGGAAAATCTGGAATTTTTTAGAACTTGGAAAAAGGGAAGTTTGAATTTCCAGAATGGTGGAATGTGCTAAGGGTGGAATGGTTTGAATGGGTTGAAGAATGTGGGAATTGTGGAAATGCCAAAAACAAAAAGGAATCATGGGAAATCCGGGAATTTTTTTTAGAATTGTTGAAGTAGAGCACACAATTCCTGAACAGGCTGAATATTTTGAAGTTGGAACGGTTTGAATCAGATGAAAAATGTAGAAGCTGTGGAACTTTGAAGAATGTCCCATTGATTTCAATGGGAATTTCCCAAAAACTTGGGAATTTTGGGAAAAGCAGGTATTTTTTTGACAAGGGAAAAGCGGTACAAAATAGATGGGTGGGTCTGAATAAGTTGAAATGGTTGGTGTTAGAATTTTTCAAATCGGTCGAAAAATGTTGAAGCTATAACATGTTGAATTGAAAAATAGTATTACGGAATTCCTGGAATTTCGGGAAAACTGGGATGTCCTAATTAAGAGGAATGTTTTGACGGTGGAACGATTGAAGTGGGTTGAAAAATGTGGGAGGAGTAGTGGCCAGAAAAAAGGGTGGAAATAGGGCTTTAGAAAACCAGGAATCCTGGAAAATCCTGGAATTTTTTGGAACTTGAAAAAAAAGGTAGTTTAAATTTCCAGAATGGTGAAATGTGTTAAAGGTGGAATGGTTTGAATCGGTTGAAACATGTGGAAATGCTGGAAGTTTGAAAAATGGCCAATTCATTTTGAATGGGAAAAATGTCCGGGAAAACCAGGAATTCTGGGAAATCTGGGAATTTTGTCAAGGAAAAGCCCGCGATTACCGGATAGGCTGAACAGTTTGAAGTTGGAACTGTTTGAATGGGGTGAAAAATGTGCAAAATCCAGAGAAGAAGAATAAGTTGAAAATGTTTTGGAGCCTTCACACAATAAACATTTAACCTTTCATTATTTACTGTAATACAATTATGATCTAATAACTCAAGTTCCTTGGGTGAATAATGTAAACTCACTACACCGGTATGTTTTAGCACTTTCATGGCTTGTTTACTGACAGATATAAGTAAGAACTTTACACTACTTTATATTAGAAATGGCAACAGCGGAGGATGAAAAAGAGGAAGCTTATCGACTACGGTGTCGGCATGGATTACAAAGGCGGACTCGTGCAATTTTTCAGGATTTATGCAGATCCCAAATACAGATCAGCAGGTACCAGAAGCTAAGAAAAGTTGCTTTTGCATAATATGTCGATCAAGCGGTGCGGCTTCATAGCTTACCAAAGTTGTACTAAAACATTTTGATTTTTGAGCGCCGTGTTTAATTGTTGTTTAATTCCAAATAAGTGTTTGATGAGCATTCCTCAACTTTATCAGTATTTATTGCCACCTTTCCCAACTTCTTTGTCACGTGTTGCTGCCATCAAATTATAAAGTTAATGATTATTTGCATCAAAAAAAATGTTTATCAGTTTGAACATGAAATATGTTGTCTTTGTACAGGGCATAGGCCGTATAGGCAAATGCTAAGGGCGCCGTCCATCAGGGGGCGCCACGCCAGTGCCACAAATGTTGGAGAAAAAATTTGTAAATACAAAAAATAATCCCACGTTAATTAAAATGCAAAGTAAAGCCTATTTAATAGAAATATTATTTGTTATAACATTATGCCCCCCCCCCTCCTCCCCCCGCACGGTGTGCCCCCTCCCTTCCCGTATCATGACTCTTTTTGGACTCACCACGTCAAAAAATCAACACAAGATGTCAAAACGGCCAAAACTGTCAGGTGCCCAGGGAAGAAAAAAAAGAAAAGAAGAGGAGGAGAAACGAGAAAAAGACAGAGGTAGCAGGTAGGTAATGTTAGCCTACATGAAATTATTTGTCTGTTACAGAATGTGATAGTAACCTGGCTTTTTAGCATTAAGCTAATGCTACATGATTCGGCAATTGCTAATCAATAAATAGCTAGTTCTGTTTTAACGTCGGGTTAATATTGTGGAGGGGGGCTAAATTGTTATGGAAAATAATAATGTAACGTTAGGTAATTACAGTACTCCCACCTTACATTCCTCAGAGACATTTGTATTAGATCTTTTAAGCAGGTGTTTTTTGTTTACATTGTTATTGCCTTCTGGTTAGCTAATGTTTGCCCTGCAGGTAATACTCACTTTTCCACCCCTTTATATATTAGGTATAGTTGTAAGCCTAGTTGTTAAAGTGCACATCATTAATGTTAATTAAGCAATATCACATGAGAGGGAATGCTGTTTTTTAAGTTGAGCACTGCTGTGATTCGGTTAAAGATAATCATAACATAACATTCTCATATAATATGTTAATTTGCTTTCTTTAAGTAAAAAAAAAGGTCAAAGACATAGCTATTTGGTTTCTTGTGAGTATATACACTTCACTGCCGATGTGGGGGGGGGGGGGGGGGGCGCCACCTAAAATCTTGCCTAGGGCGCCAGATTGGTTAGGGCCAGGCCTGTCTTTGTAGCATATTCAACTGAATATGGCTTGAAAATGATTTGCAAATCATTGTATTCCGTTTATATTTACATCTAACACCATTTCCCAACTCATATGGAAACGGGGTTTGTACATTGGCACAACACAACATGAAAAGGAGTAGATTTCATCCTGCCCACGTCTTTAAAAAGCTCACTGGAGATGTTTTCCGTGGGCGGAGTCACCCTCAATTAAGTCTTTCAAGTACAAATTTGCTTCCTGATGAGCGTTTTAAGTGTGCGGTTAGGAACTGTGAAATATTGATGCTGTTTGTATGTCTTTTTTTTTTTTTTTACTTCAACTGTTTATCATTTTTAATGCCTTTGGACTCCCGCCGCGTCGGGTTAGTTAGCATTTTGTGGTGGGGGGGGGGGGCGTTGCAAAATAAGCAAAAGCCCACAGGGATGATTAAATCTGACGCTGTGATGTGCAAATGAGCCGCTTCCTCTTGCTTGGATGTTTATTTCAGTGTTGCTGGCGACTCAATGAGCTTGTTGTGCCATAATCAGAGGACATGCTCGTTAATGACTCATAAGCCATTCCTCTGCTCGGCCACGTTTGAATTAAAACCCCGCCGGTGTTTGTGTTTGGTCGGCAACTTTGCTCGGAACCTCTCACAGCTTGACCCCCCCGCCGCCGCCGCCGCCGCCCCCTTTTTCCACGCGCCGCTCGCTCGCTCGGCTGGAACAGCTTGAGTCGAGGCCTGATTAAAAAGCACAAACACCGGGGCCGCCCGCCTCTTCCTGGGAGGTAAGAGCTATAGCTAGGAGCGCCGGGCTCGCGCTGGGGCCTCGGGGGAAATAAAAGATTTGGATCGGGATGATGATTTGAGTAGATGAGGAACGGGCGCGGTAATTACAGGCATCCCAGCTCGCCGCCGCGGATATAGCCGGAGTCCAGTTCGGTGAGCTTGCGGGAGGGCGATAAAGTGGAAGGATGATGAAATAAAATGTATGGCGAGGAAGAAAAGAAAAAAATATAGGACTTTGCTTTTTAAAACCAATCAAAAATGTCTTCCTATTTGCATCCCACTAATAGCACGCCATTGTTGTCAGCCTGTCCCGATGGCCTTGTTTCTCACGGCGCTTCCTCCTTCCTCCCTCCAGGGCACTGCAAAAAGTCAGAGTTCAAAAACAAGAAAAAAAAATACAAAAATGAGGGGTATTTTATTTGAATTAAGCAACATTATCTGCCAATAGAACAAGAAAATGTGGCTTGTCAAGACTTTCCAAAACAAGTAAAATTAGCTAACTTCAATGACCCAAAAATACCTTAAAATAAGTATATTCAAGTGGACTTTTCTTGGTAGGAAAAAAAATTAGACCTTTTTTGCTCAATATGTTGAAAAATATTCTTAAATTAAGTAAATGCTAGTGCCATTATCTTGACATTACATTTCTTGAAACCAGCAAACTTCTACTAAAAACTAATTTATTGTTCTTAATGGTGTCACGACTTGGTCCTTGGCGTGGATTGTTTTTCCGAGGTGCAAAGCAACTTGACTGGACACGACGTGCAGGTGAGGACATGTTTAATATTTAAATTTAAAAGGCTCAAAAGGGTATAAACAAAAAGCGCTCACAGCAGAGGTAAAAAACTTGACTAGGAAAACAAAAGGCACGGAGAACTATAAACATTAAACAAAAACTTAGTTGACAAGGAACTGTAAACATGGCATGAAGAAGCGGGATCATAAAGGGTGCCGAGCATAAATGTGGAGCATGAATGTGATGTCACCAGAAAGACCAACAGAAAATGACAGATTTAAATAGTGACATGATCAGTGAAAACAGGTGCGTGACTCAAAACGTGAAACAGGTGCGTGACAGGACAGGTGAAAACTAATGAGTTGCTATGGAAACAAACAAAACAAGGAAGTGAAACCAGGAACTAAAAAAAGAGTCCAAAAACCAAGCAAAACAAAAACATGATTAACACAGACATGACAAATGGAAAGGCAACAAGGCAAGCGCTTGTTACTCTCGGGGTCTCCTAGCCGCTCAGGCAAATCATATTGTCTAAAAATGCATTTTTCCATGGATAACATGACATCATCGCGCCAAGCGCATATATACAGCCCGGCCCCCCGGTCAATTTTTTTTTTTGTTGTAATTTTGAAGAATTTATCTGAATGTGCATGAACTATTTCTGTTCAAAATTGTTTGAAATGTCACATGTTAAAGGTTTTTTTTTTCATGCTTGAAATAAGAAATTATGACTTTAAAAAAGTAGTTTCATACTTGTGAGTGTTGATGACACAACACTTGATATTCTAGTTTCAAGCATGTTTTACTCAATATAGCTCATCAAATCTCAGCAACAAGCTGTAATATCTTACTGACATCATTTAGGAGCAAAACACTTAAAACAAGTAAAACACTCTCACATCAAATCTGCTTAGTGAGAAGAATGATCTTATCAGACATAAAATAAGAAAATATCACCCTTATTTGACATAATTCATCTTACTTAGATTGCTGTTTTTGCAGTGGGGGACATTGCCCGCAGAAGGGGGCCCCCGAGGGCACACAGGGAGGGTATGGCGTCCAATAAAGCAATTGCAGAAAACGCTTCCCTCCCTCAGTAAATGAACCTGCGCCAGGAATTTATTGGGCGAGAATTATTTACAGTTTTGCGTGGAGCAACGGACATATTAACCACACCTGCCCGGTCCTACTGGAACATACGATATGAGACCACCCTTCGATATACGATCGGCTTCAAGACAGACAAAAAAAATAATGGGACAAAATAAATATCTCTGCAGGTGAGTGACGGGCAGAAAAGCTCTGATTTGGGCAGAAGTCGTTTTTTGCCATGGGTTTGCATGTACAGTGCAGGCCAAAGGTTTGGACACGCCTTCTCATTCAATGCGTTTTCTTTATTTTCATGACTATTTACATTGTAAATTGTCACTGAAGGCATCACAACTATGAATGAACACATGTGGAGTTATGTACTTCACAAGAAAAGGTGAATTGCTTTGATTTGATGACAAAAAATGATTTTTCAAGGTAAAAGTTGATTTTCATGACAAAAAAATATTTTCAAGGTAAAGTTGATTTTCAAGACAAAAAATGATTTTCAAGGTAAAAGTTGATTTTCAAGACAAACATTTTTTTTAAAGAAAACAATGATTTTCAAGGCAAAAGTTGATTTTCATGCCAAAAAATGAATTTCGAGGTAAAAGTTGATTTTCATGCCAAAAAATGAATTTCGAGGTAAAAGTTTATTTTCATGCCAAAAAATGAATTTCGAGGTAAAAGTTGATTTTCATGACAAAAAATGATTTTCAAGGTAAAAGTTGATTTTCATGACAAAAAATGAATTTCGAGGTAAAAGTTGATTTTCATGACAAAAAATGATTTTCAAGGTAAAAGTTGATTTTCAAGACAAAAAATTGTTTTTAAAGAAAAAAATGATTTTCAAGGTAAAAGTTGATTTTCATGACAAAAAATGATTTTCAAGGTAAAAGTTGATTTTCATGACAAAAAATGAATTTCGAGGTAAAAGTTGATTTTCATGACAAAAAATGATTTTCAAGGTAAAAGTTGATTTTCATGACAAAAAATGATTTTCAAGGTAAAAGTTGATTTTCAAGACAAAAAATTTTTTAAAAGAAAAAAATTATTTTCAAGGTAAAAGTTGATTTTCATGACAAAAAATAATTTTCAAGGTAAAATTTGATTTTCAAGACAAAATTGTTTTTTTAAAGAAAACTGATTTTCAAGGTAAAAGTTGATTTGCACACTCTTGGCATTCTCTCGATGAGCTTCAAAAGGTAGTCACCTGAAATGGTTTTCACTTCACAGGTGTGCTTGAAGCTCATCCAGAGAATGCCAAGAGTGTGCAAAGCAGTAATCAGAGCAAAGGGTGGCTATTTTGAAGAAACTAGAATATAAAACATGTTTTCAGTTAGTTCACCTTTTTTTGTTAATAAGTACATAACTCCACATGTCTCACACCTGGTAATCCGCTTTGGACAAACGAAGCCAAGCAATGCGGGTTTAGCGGGCAGTTCGCGCTCCCGCGAAGGAAATCAATTTTTGGCAGGCAATCACACCGGCAAATATAAACAAAACAAAACACCGGCGGAAAGTGATAATGGATAAAAAAACAAGCAAACCGGAGTTTTGACCCGAAAAAGGCAGGGGTCAGTTAAAAAAAAAAAAATCTGTGACGCACGGACTTCTGGAAATGTCATACTTGCCAACCCTCCCGGTTTTACCGGGAGACTCCCGGAATTCAGCGCCTCTCCTGATAACCTCCCGGAAGAAATTTTCTCCCGATAAACTCCCGGAATTCAGCCGGAGCTGGAGGCCACGCCCCCTCCAGCTCAATGCAGACCTGAGTGGGGACAGTCTGTTTTCACGTCCGCTTTCCCACGATATAAACAGCGTGCCTGCCCAATCACGTTATAGCTGTAGAATGATCGAGGGCGAGTTCTTGGTTCCTTATGTGGGTTTATTGTTAGGCAGTTTCATTAACGTCCTCCCAGCGCGGTAACAACACACTACAACACACGTCACGTTTTCGTCTACCGTAAAGCAGTTCGTCTGCCGTAAACAGCAATGTTGTGACACTCTTAAACAGGACAATACTGCCATCTACTGGATAGCCTCCAGAACACTGAAATTCAAGTATTTATTTTATTTATATGTATAATAAAATAAATATATATAGCCAGAATTCACTGAACGTCAAGTATTTATATATATATATATATATATATATATATATATATATATATATATATATATATATATATATATATATATATATATATATATATATATATATACACTACCGTTCAAAAGTTTGGGGTCACATGTAAATGTCCTTATTTTTGAAGGAAAAGCACTGTACTTTTCAATGAAGATAACTTTAAACTAGTCTTAACTTTACAGAAATACACTCTATACATTGCTAATGTGCTAAATGACTATTCTAGCTGCAAATGTCTGCTTTTTGGTGCAATATCTACATAGGTGTATAGAGGCCCATTTCCAGCAACTATCACTCCAGTGTTCTAATGGTACAATGTGTTTGCTCATTGGCTCAGAAGGCTAATTGATGATTAGAAAACCCTTGTGCAATCATGTTCACACATCTGAAAACACTTTAGCTCCTTACAGAAGCTACAAAACTGACCTTCCTTTGAGCAGATTGAGTTTCTGGAGCATCACATTTGTGGGGTCAATTGAACGCTCAAAATGGCCAGAAAAAGAGAACTTTCATCTGAAACTCCACAGTCTATTCTTGTTCTTAGAAATGAAGGCTCAAACACAAAATTGTTTGGGTGACCCCAAACTTTTGAACGGTAGTGTGTGTATATATAAAATATAAATGAAATACTCAAGTTGGTGAATTCTAGCTGTAAATATACTCCTCCCCTCTTAACCACGCCCCAACCCCACCCCACCCCCCGGAATCGGAGGTCTCAAGGTTGGCAAGTAAGAATGTGCGTCCTCTCTGTAAAAAGACACAAAAAGTGCTTTAACGCCAACATTTTGTTGTTGCTAAAATATGAGAACCAGGTGTGCCTAACGTTGTGTTTCCATTCAATCTCGCGAGGAGGTTTGCTTATTTAACCTCGCCAGTGGTCTCTCCGGGGAAATAACGTCACGTTTGACCCGCGGAAGACGTTTCTAGGCCTTGGTGAAGTCACACTATACAGTACAGGACATTGTTGCCAATATATGCTGCACAGATTCATCAGAAAAACAACAAGTGGAGTTTTCCATGACATAGTGCTTTCTCTTTCATTGCTGCTGTTTTCTTAAGGTGGAAACGTGGACCGGCAGAGACCCGAGGTTGTTTTGACTTCCTAAGGGGTCCGAGCCCACACACTAAGGTCTGAATGGGTGCCCTTTATGGCGCAGCTGTGCGCTAATCAAACAATATTAATATTTAAGTGGCATGAACTTGACCCTCAACTCAACTTTCTTTTTGGAGATGTATGGAAGGAGCCGTCACCAAGGTGTCATCCATCCGGCACTTTCAATTAGTCAGGCTTGAGTTCAAGGGACTAATGTTGGGGAGCTGAAATATGTCCGCCGCTTCTGAATAAACATCAATCTCCGCGCCTGCGCCGGCGGACTGGACAAATAGCGAAGCGGAGACGAGTTGCCGGGGTAATGTCAGCCGCTACTGAGATGGACCGTCGGAGCGGCGTGATTTACGCTCCATCTGGCATTTTAGCCCACCGATGGGAGAGGGCATCAGTCAGATTTATTTGACTTTTCCGGGCCGCTCGTCCTGACAGGCCTTCAAGTCATCCTAGTGTGTCTCCGCGTGTACAAACGCTCCTTTCCGCTCGCCAATTTAGGAGATGTCAGATTTAGACGCTCCTCAGCCCGCTCTAACTTTTGCACCTCGTGGCCCCGTGCCATCATCCTTTACCGCTCCCACTTTGTGAATCGGCTTATGGTAATGGGCCGCCTCGTAAAAGGAGCGGCCCACAGCGCCGTCGGAATGAGCTCGGCTGCTGACCTTTTCGACGTGACAGTAAAGCATCCGCTGTGTCGAGTAAGCAACTTACAAGGCCAGGAGTGGAAGTCGCGGATTGGGGAGTTGGTTTGGGTGTGTTGTTTGGTTGCTTAACTGAATAGATGTATTAAAGGCCTACTGAAATTATTTTTTTTAATTTAAACGGGGATAGCAGATCCATTCCATGTATCATACTTGATCATTTCGCGATATTGCCATATTTTTGCTGAAAGGATTTAGTAGAGAACATCGACGATAAAGTTCGCAACTTTTGGTCGCTGATAAAAAAAAGCCTTGCCTGTAGCGGAAGTAGCGTGACGTCACAGGTTGAAAGGCTCCTCACATTTCCCCATTGTTTACACCAGCAGCGAGAGCAATTCGGACCGAGAAAGCGACGATTATCCCATTAATTTGAGCCAGGATGAAAGATTTGTGGATGAGGAATGTGAGAGTCAAGGATTAGAGTGCAGTGCAGGACGTATCTTTTTTCGCTCTGACCGTAACTTAGGTACAAGCTGGCTCATTGGATTCCACACTTTCTCCTTTTTCTATTGTGGATCACGGATTTGTATTTTAAACCACCTGGGTTACTATATCCTCTTGAAAATGAGAGTCCAGAACGTGAAATGGACATTCACAGTGACTTTTATCTCCACGACAATACATCGGTGAAGCACTTTAGCTATGGAGCTAAAGTGATAGCATCGTGCTTAAATGCAGATAGAAACAAAAGAAATAAGCCCCCGACTGGAAGGATAGACAGAAGATCAACAATACTACTATCAGGAGACACCGAACCAAACACTGGACATGTAACTACACGGTTAATGCTGTGCCGCCTGTCAAAGCCTAGCATTGCTGTTGCTAACGACGCCATTGAAGCTAACTTAGCTACGGGACCTCGTCAGAGCTATGATAAAAACATTAACGCCCCACCTACACCAGCCCGCATCTGCTCATCAACACCGGTGTTCACCTGCGTTCCATCGATCGACGGCGCGACGAAGGACTTCACCCGATCATCCGTGCGGTCGGTGGCTAGCGTCGGATAGCGCGTCTGCTATCCAAGTCAAAGTCCTCCTGGTTGTGTTGCTGCAGCCAGCCGCTAATACACCGATCCCACCTACAACTTTCTTCTTTGCAGTCTTCATTGTTCATTAAACAAATTGCAAAAGATTCACCAACACAGATGTCCAGAATACTGTGGAATTTTGCGATGAAAACAGAGCTTTTTGTATTGGATACAATGGTGTCCGAATACTTCCGTTTCAACCATTGACGTCACGCGCATACGTCATCATACATAGACGTTTTCAACCGGAAGTGTCCCGGGAAATGTAAAATGTCACTTTATAAGTTAACC
The DNA here is from genome assembly GCF_033978785.1 of Entelurus aequoreus. Classification (NCBI taxonomy): domain Eukaryota; kingdom Metazoa; phylum Chordata; class Actinopteri; order Syngnathiformes; family Syngnathidae; genus Entelurus; species Entelurus aequoreus. The sequence continues at coordinate 1,119,939 of NC_084742.1, read as the reverse complement.
CGGCCGTATTGGCATGTGTTGCAATGTTAAGATTTCATCATTGATATATAAACTATCAGACTGCGTGGTCAGCACGGTGGCAGAGGGGTTAGTGCGTCTGCCTCACAATACGAAGGTCCTGAGTAGTCGTGAGTTCAATCCCGGGCTCGGGATCTTTCTGTGTGGAGTTTGCATGTTCTCCCCGTGACTGTGTGGGTTCCCTCCGGGTACTCCGGCTTACTCCCACCTCCAAAGACATGCACCTGGGGATAGGCCCCTCCCACCTCCAAAGGCATGCACCTGGGTATAGGCCCCTCCCACCCCCAAAGACATGCACCTGGGGATAGGCCCCTCCCACCCCCAAAGACATGCACCTGGGGATAGGCCCCTCCCACCCCCAAAGACATGCACCTGGGGATAGGCCCCTCCCACCCCCAAAGACATGCACCTGGGGATAGGCCCCTCCCACCCCCAAAGACATGCACCTGGGGATAGGTTGATTGGCAACACTAAATGGTCCCTAGTGTGTGAATGTGAGTGTGAATGTTGTCTGTCTATCTGTGTTGGCCCTGCGATGAGGTGGCGACTTGTCCAGGGTGTACACCGCCTTCCGCCCATTGTAGCTGAGATAGGCTCCAGCACCCCCGCGAACCCGAACGGGACAAGTGGTAGAAAATGGATGGATGGATGGACTGCGTGGTCGCTAGTAGTGGGTTTCAGTAGGCCTTCAACTAAGGGAGTAAAGGTACACAAAAATCTCGGTTCGGTACGTACCTCGGTTTAGATTTTCGGTACAGTAAGAAAACAACAAAATATAAATTTTTTGGTTATTTATTTACCAAATTTGTAAACAATGGCTTTATCCTTTTAACGTTGGGAACTAATTCCGCCCAAAAATAGAAATAGCTCTGTGTGTGTTCCAATTCAATTATTTAGTGTCTTTGGATCTTGTTTAAATCTCAGCTCAGATAATAGAGTTCTTGGAGAAAGGTTTTGGAGAGGGTTGGCTCGAGAGCCTCCTACCAGCCCAGACAGAACAGGTACCAGGGCCCCGCGGCCCGGTGGTTGGGGACCACTGCTTCAACATACTTTTTAATGTTTGTTTAAGCCTTTTCACAATGACATGTCCAAACAAAATCAAAAATCAGTTTGATATAATTCCAGTTGTCTCTTTTTGTAAATTCTTTTTTTTAAATTAAAAAATATTATTGCAACTTTTTAACTCTTTCTTTAGAGAATTCCATGCTTTCACACCAGCAACAGACAAGCACATTTGTTTCAAATGTGTTCGCACTCTCGGATGTCTAAAGCCATAAGGCCTTCTGTGGTTCTCATCTTCAGACGTGGACACAAATGACTTTTGTAAGTCCTTCGGAAGAACTGTATTTCTAGCTTTGAACATCACTAATGGAGTATGCAATTCTCCATTGTCGTTTTAGTTTTAATAATCCTGTCCTAATGAAGAGTGGGTTTGTGTGGTCCTTGTATCCTACTTTAAAATAATACAAATTACTCTGTTTTGTGAAATAAATAGAGGCATTATGTTGCTGTGATATGTATTTCCCCATATTTCTGGGGCAGAGTTTGGTGGTAGCGAGGGTGTATATTGTAGTGTCCCGGAAGAGTTAGTGCTGCAAAGGGTTCTGGGTATTTCTTCTGTTGTGTTTATCTTGTGTTACGGTGCAGATGTTCTCCCGAAATGTGTTTGTCATTCTTGTTTGGTGTGGGTTCACAGTGTGGCGCGTATTTGTAACAGTGTTAAAGTTGTTTATACCGCTACCCTCAGTGTGACCTGTATGGCTGTTGATGAAGTATGCGTTACATTCACTGATGTGTGTGCTAAAGCCGCATTTATTATGTGTATTAGCCTGCACGCTGTTTGCATGGGGTACAAGCGGACGTGACGACAGGTTGCAGAGGATGCTAAAGGCAGCGACTTTAAGGCACGCCCCCAATATTGTTGTCCGGGTGGAAATCGGGAGAAATTCGGGAGAATGGTTGCCCGGGAGATTTTCGGGAGGGGCACTGAAATTCAGGAATCTCCCGGGAAAATCGGGAGGGTTGGCAAGTATGGCGACAGGTGATTAGATAACCATCCCCAGCTGGGCAATCTACTCACCTGCCGCTGGCTTTGAGGCCGGTCCTTACACACCCGCAGACAACGCCCCCCTCCACAATAACATTCTCATTGTGTTATATGGGAAACTGTATTTAACCTTGTTCAAAATAAATAAGCTTTTAGATAGCTTATTTTTCACATGCAATATATGAGATTTCCATGTCAACTTTTCATCTAGGACAGGGGTGTCCAAAGTGCGGCCCGGGGGCCATTTGCGGCCCGCAGCTAATTGTTTACCGGCCCGCCACACATTCTGCAAAAATTGCAAAATTGATAATATTGCAAAAATTTAAAAAAAACATTTTAAAAAAGTGGAATGAGGTGAAATCTAACAAGAAAAAGTTGCAATTTTGACACAAAGCTGCCATGCAGGCTGTTTGTTTTCTTTTGTCTGTTTATTTTTCTTTTTTTTGCCATTGCTAAAAAAAAAAAAAAAAAAGACAAAAAATCTATGTTGTAATGAATTATTACTTAAAAAAATGTCACTTTAAAATGTTTTATGTGGAAAAAATATTGCATATATTGTGTGGTTGCCATAAAAAAAACATAAAAGTTTTATTTGACAAAAGAGCATAAAACAAACAAAATAATAGTTCAAACGTAAAATGGACAGATATATCTGAAGTTGATCTCGTAATTTAAGTGTTAAAAGTAAAACAAAAACTAATAAAAATGTATCACTTTATGAGTGCAAGACCTTTTTGATCCCAAATATATTTAGTAGGATTTTATTTAACATTTCACTGTGATTACTCAAAAATATTAAATAATTAAAATCAATGGTGTCCTGCATTATTGATCTTTTAGGGCTCTAATTACTAAATACTGCATATTTCAGTTTTACTATAAAAAACAAAGTTGTCTTTGACAGAAAAGGCATAAAACCCTTTATTTTTTATTTTTTACTTTATATCAACCTGAAGTTGCTATAGAGATTTACTGTAAGCGTTAAATAAAAAATAATAATAATTTGACTTATTTTTTACATTTTAATGACTGAGACCCTTTATAGTCCCCGGGAGCCCTAAAGGTTAAAAAAAAAAATCCATATATTTTGTTGAGGTTTGAAAAGGAAAAATATCAAAATGGCCCCCGCATGCTTACATTTTTCCATGTACGGCCCTCAGTGGAAAAAGTTTGGACACCCCTGATCTAGGATGACCCCATTTTGGGTTGCCGACCCCTGGTATATGTGAAGCTATACAGTTGGGTTGTGTCCTGTGGGCCTTACAGCAACAAAAAACACAAATCTGAGAAGTCGCCAACTTTTGTCTTTTTATACTGCCTTTGCGGGCATCTTGGCCAAAATGGCGTCTTTCGACGTTGGGAGGATCGGCGCCATCAATCTTCATTCGGCGACTTATGAAGGCAACACTTGTCAGGTATCCAGCGGCGACTGGTACAAGTCGTTCTGCTGTGCTTGAGGCTGCCAAAGTAGAGCGACGTACGTACGTGTGTGTGTGTGTGTGTGTGTGTGTGTGTGTGTGTGTGTGTGTGTGTAACCCCGGGGTATCGGCGCCTCATGTCACCTTCCCCTCCTTCCTCCTCTTCATCGCCCCTCTCTCTGCTGCCGTCAGCAGCCCAGAGGCAAGCAGCCCAGCCAGGTGGGATTAACCCAGTGGCCACCCACGGCAGGTGCTGAGGCAGCCACGCGTCCAACCCTCATTAAGAGGAGCTGCAGAGGGCGGCGTTGGCAACAAACATGAGGGGGGGGGGTGGAGTAGGGGGCCTGGGGGTGTGTGTGTGTGTGTGGGGGGGGGGGGGGGGTGACGCCTGGAAACACGGTAACGTTGGAGTTTTCCTTCAAGCGCGCCTAACATCGCATGTTCACGCAATTCAACATGTCTGAAAGGGCGCGAGACTTGAATGAGATGTGCGTCTTCTAGGGCTGCACAATTATTCCCATTTTGATTTCAATTAGAGATGTCGATAAACACGTCGGCGGCTAGCGTCGGATAGAGCGTCTGCTATCCAAGTCAAAGTCCTCCTGGTTGTGTTGCTGCAGCCAGCCGCTAATACACCGATCCCACCTACAGTTTTCTTCTTTGCAGTCTTCATTGTTCATTAAACAAATTGCAAAAGATTCACCAACACAGATGTCCAGAATACTGTGGAATTATGTGATGAAAACAGAGCTTTTTGTATTGGATACAATGTGTCCCATTACTTCCGTTTCAACCATTGACGTCACGCGCATACGTCATCATACATAGACGTCACGCGCATACGTCATCATACATAGACGTTTCCAACCGGAAGTTTAGCGGGAAATGTAAAATGTCACTTTATAAGTTAACCCGGCCATATTGGCATGTGTTGCAATGTTAAGATGTCATCATTGATATATAAACTATCAGACTGCGTGGTCGCTAGTAGTGGCTTTCAGTAGGCCTTTAATAAACTCAACAAAAGCAGTAAGGCCATAGGATTTCCGCATCGACTTAACCGCGGATAGAGTCACGTAATTGGCCAGTAAAACAGAATCCACTGATAAAGGCAAAACAACATCAGGGAAATTGACAGAATTGTGAGTGAAATGTCATCATGGTGAGGAGAAGGAACATTTGTTTGGGAAAATAACGTGTCTGCTACCGCTCATGTATGCCCGAAACACGTCCACTCCTTCATTCCGTACTTCATCCAGCTCTATAATCACTCGCCATACAGCAATAGATGACATCTGCCTATTACCTGTCACCTGACATGTTAGCTACTTCTCTTTGTTTATAATGTCTATTTTCTATTTCCTGCTGGACCTACTCTCTATTTTATGCTGCTGCTGTCATATATACTGTAATATTGTGCATGGTCATTGGTTTATATTGTATACATGTTATAGACATAATATAATATATCTGTATATAAATTATTCTGTAAACATATGTATATATTCGTACATACACTACCGTTCAAAAGTTTGGGGTCACCCAAACAATTTTGTGGAATAGCCTTCATTTCTAAGAACAAGAATAGACTGTGGAGTTTCAGATGAAAGTTCTCTTTTTCTGGCCATTTTGAGCGTTTAATTGACCCCACAAATGTGATGCTCCAGAAACTCAATCTGCTCAAAGGAAGGTCAGTTTTGTAGCTTCTGTAACGAGCTAAAGTGTTTTCAGATGTGTGAACATGATTGCACAAGGGTTTTCTAATCATCAATTAGCCTTCTGAGCCAATGAGCAAACACATTGTACCATTAGAACACTGGAGTGATAGTTGCTGGAAATGGGCCTCTATACACCTATGTAGATATTGCACCAAAAAGCAGACATTTGCAGCTAGAATAGTCATTTAGCACATTAGCAATGTATAGAGTGTATTTCTGTAAAGTTAAGACTAGTTTAAAGTTATCTTCATTGAAAAGTACAGTGCTTTTCCTTCAAAAATAAGGACATTTACATGTGACCCCAAACTTTTCAACGCTAGTGTATGTTAGATTTTTTTTATAGCTATATTAGTCTATTTATACCTGCATTGTCCTTTCCATCCTTACACTTTCCATCATTGTAACTGAGCTACTGTGTTGAACAATTTCCCTTGTGGATCATTAAAGTTTGTCTAAGTCTAAGTCTAAACTAATTAATGTCGATACGATCACTAAACTAGGAAGCTAAAGCCAGCAGGAACAATCCATACCCCCACGACACATCTCATCTGCTTGTGTTGTTAACAACATCCATACTTGCCAACCTTGAGACCTCCGAATTCGGGAGATGGGGGCAGGGTTGAGGTGGGCGGGGTTGGGGGGGGGTGGGGTTTGGTGGTAGCGGGGGTGTATCTTGTAGCGTCCCGGAAGAGTTAGTTCTGCAAGGGGTTCTGGGTATTTGTTGTGTTGTGTTTATGCTGTGTTACGGTGCGGATGTTCTCCCGAAATGTGTTTGTCATTCTTGTTTGGTGTGGGTTCACAGTGTGGCGCATATTTGTAACAGTGTTAAAGTTGTTTATACGGCCACCCTAAGTGTGACCTGTATGGCTGTTGACCAAGTATGCCTTGCATTCACTTATGTGTGTGTAAAACCTGCATATATTATGTGAATGGGCCGGCACGACGGACGTGACGACAGGTTGTAGAGGACGCTAAAGGCAGTGCCTTTAAGGCACGCCCCAATATTGTTGTCCGGGTGGAAATCGGGAGAAATTCGGGAGAATGGTTGCCCCGGGAGATTTTCGGGAGGGGCACTGAAATTCGGGAGTCTCCCGGGCAAATCGGGAGGGTTGGCAAGTATGACATCATCATCCATGTAAGATCAATGTACAAACAGCAGTCACAACTGGAGAGGCTATCTCTTTTTTTTTTTTTTTTTAAAACAGTCTTTCTTCACTCCTCAAGCTGAGAACAACAGCACAACATACTCCCTCCATTCCCCCTTCACAATTAAGCACGGTGCGCCACATCCAGTTTGATTGCGCTCACAAAATAAAAGTTTTGTAAAAAGTACCGTACACAAGCATCATGTACTTAAAGATACATTTAGACCCTATGTGTCAAAGCCAAGGCTGCTGTTTTGCACGCAGCAATACTCCATCAGTGTCGGCGCTAGGAATTCCCAGGGACCCCATCAAGTCATAAAAATGGGGTCCCACAGTCAATTTTGGGGGTCACACTTTTTTGTAAACGTTTTAAAAAAACAAATGATAAATGTATGCATTATCCTGTTGTATCTCACATTCTATATTGTGTTTTGGAAAAAAGTTGTCATAAACGTTACTTAATACATTAAACAAATAATACAAAAGAAAACACATTTTTATGCATATGTAAATGTATTCAGTTATAAACTTTCATTCACTTTCTTCTTTCCTGCATGGATCTAAACTTTATTTTTTTAAAATATTTTTATTGTAATATTTTCAGAATGTGTTTGTTCTATTTTTGTGCCAAAGTAAGACAAAGAAAACAATCTGACGTTGTCTTTATTTTTTAGTTTTAATGCCATGATTTTACTAGTCCGGCCCGCGTGTGCACAGATTTTCCTCCCCGCGGCTCCTGAGCTAGAATGAGTTTGACACCCCTGATTTAGACGATTGTTATGCTTTGACTTACAATACTAGTCAAAATTGTCCAAAGATGTATTGCACCAATAAATATGAGGATGTTTGCATTTAATTAACAATTTATTTGACAAAAAAAGCACTATGGCTGTAAAATAAGTGTAAAAGGTAAAGCAACAGAATTAAAAACAATTAAAATGTAAAAACTACATTTTATTGTATTTTTTTTTAGCTATTTAAATGTATTATTTTACTTGCTGTGGTTTCTTTGTTACTAAATTATATTGAAAGTTAAGTTTTTGTGGTACAATAAATATTCGTATTTTTAAATGAATGACTAATCGAGATTACAATATCAATCAAAACAATCGTGATTATTATTTTTGACATAATCGTCTTTTCCCTGCTCCTTGTCCGACATGTTGAAGTGTAACTATTACCATAGAACTTCTAGCATTTGCACTTCTTCCCCCTTTTTGAGAGGATTTGGAGTTTCAGCGAAATTACGAGTCCTTTCAACAGTTTCCTCAAGCCTCGGCATCATTAATAAAAAATAGACCCGTATCGGAAATTAGCGATAGCTTTGATCGTCTCCATTTCCGACTGTTTGCACGTCAGCTCGTTCTCAGCTAACGGGTAAATGTCTCGTGGTCCAGACGGTCCGATGGTGAATTATTCAAGGCGCTAAAGCAGCACTTTGGGCCACTTCTGCCGCCTTTGATTGGGGGTTTATTCGCGAGATGGCCTCGGGGGCTGGCGGCCTGAGGCGAGCCGGCGCTGCACAGGACACCGGCCTCCGTAAGTCCCTCGCCGGGCCCCTCGGGTAGGAAAGGTCCAAGCCCCGGTGGCCCCTTCGCCAAGACCCTTCCGGTCTCTTAAAAACACAAAGAGTGTCTGGTCGTGTCAATCTGTCGCTTAACCCTGCCAACAGCAGAATGCTAATCCTTACGTGTGTGTGTGTGTGTGTGTGTGTGTGTGTGTGTGTGTGTTCTATTTCTACCCTTCTTGAGACATCAACAAGGAAAAGTAGCTTCCATATGAGGAGGTGTGAACAAGTGATGACATAAATCATGGTCCCAATACGGAAAACCATTGCATCTAATAGAGAATGTCTCATTTGCACCCCCTGGTGGTGAAATCTATCAAAATGAGGGTGGTCCCAAAAATGAGGGATTTTTCAAAATGACTGTCGGTTTTAAAAGTGCTTCCCCTCTGGTCAACATATGAAATAACAAGTGTGTAAACAATGATAGGTGCTCCCCCTCTGGCCAACATATGTAATAACAAGTGTGTAAGAAATTGAAATGTGCCCCCATTGGCCAAAATGAATAAAAACAATAAAATAAATATGTATGTAGAGACATAACGTGAAGTAAATAATGAAGATTAAAAACCAATTACAAACAAAACAAATAAAAATAAAAAATGAACTAAAAGCTTATCTATTATGTTTGTACAGTATGTATATATTATTAATGTTGCAAATACAAATCTTTATATATCTAGAAAGGCTGGTCCTAAAGAGGTAGGCATTTTTCTGAGGTCTCAAGAAGGTAACAAATACAAGAGAGAGTGTGTGTGTGTGTGTGTGTGTGTGTGTGTGTGTGTGTGTGTGTGTGTGTGTGTGTGTGTGTGTGTGTGTGTGTGTTCTATTTCTACCCTTCTTGAGACATCAACAAGGAAAAGTAGCTTCCATATGAGGAGGTGTGAACAAGTGATGACATAAATCATGGTCCCAATACAGAAAACCATTGCATCTAATAGAGAATGTCTCATTTGCACCCCTGGTGGTGAAATCTATCAAAATGAGGGTGGTCCCAAAAATGAGGGATTCTTCAAATTGACTGTCTGTTTTAAAACATATTACATATGTTATTACATATGGCCAACATATGTAATAACAAGTGTGTAAGAAATTGAAATGTTCCCCCATTGGCAAAAATTAATAAAAACAATAAAATAAATATGTATGTAGAGACATAACGTGAAGTAAATAATGAAGATTAAAAACCAATTTCAAACAAAACAAATAAAAATAAAAAATGAACTAAAAGCTTATCTATTATGTTTGTACAGTATGTATATATTATTAATGTTGCAAATACAAATCTTTATATATCTAGAAAGGCTGGTCCTAAAGAGGTAGGCATTTTTCAGAGGTGAAGTGAAGTGAAGTGAAGTGAATTATATTTATATAGCGCTTTTCTCTAGTGACTCAAAGCGCTTTACATAGTGAAAACCCAATATCTAAGTTACATTTAAACCAGTGTGGGTGGCACTGAGAGCAGGTGGGTAAAGTGTCTTGCCCAAGGACACAACGGCAGTGACTAGGATGGCGGAAGCGGGAATCGAACCTGCAACCCTCAGGTTGATGGCACGGCCACTCTACCAACCGAGCTATACCGCCCCTCAAGAAGGTAACAAATATAAGAGTGTGTGTGTGTTTCTGTATTTCTATCCTTCTTGAGACATCAACAAGGAAAAGTAGCTTCCATAAGAGGACCGGTGAACAAGTTAGGACATAAATCATGGTCCCGATACGGAAAACCATTGCATCTAATAGAGAATGTCTCATTTGCACCCCTGGTGGTGAAATCTATCAGAATTAGGGTGGTCCCAAAAATGAGGGATTTTTCAAATTGACTGTCTGGTCAACATATGAAATAACAAGTGTGTGTAAACAATGTTAGGTGCTCCCCCTCTGGCCAACATATGTAATAACAATTGTGTGTAAGACATTGAAATGTGCCCCCTTTGGCCAAAATGAATAAAAACAATAAAATAAATATGTGGAGACATAACTTGAAGTAAATAATGAATATTAAAAACCAATTACAAACCAACAATTTTTTTTTCAATAATTAACTAAACGCTTATCTATTTTATATTTGCATAGTATGTATATAGTATTAATGTTGTAAAAACAAATCTTTATATATCTAGAAAGGGTGGTTCTAAAGAAATAGGCATTTTTCAGAGGTCTCAAGAAGGTAACAAATACAAGAATGTGTGTTGGTGTGTGTGTGTGTGTGTGTGTGTGTGTGTGTTCTTGTATTTATACCCTTCTTGAGACCTCAACAAGGAAAAGTCCCTTGCGTACGAGGACCGGTGAACAAGTTAGGACCGAAACCATGGTCCCACTACGGTGGTGAAATATATCAAAATTAGGGTGGTCCCAAAAAGGAGAGATTTTTCAAATTGACTGTGTGTCGGTTTTAAAAGTGCTCCCCCTTTGGTCAACATATGAAATAACAAGTGTGTGTAAAAAATTTTAAATGCTGCCCCTCTGGCCAGCATATATAATAAGTGTGTGTAAGAAAATTAAATGTGCTATTTTCAATATATATATATATATATATATATGAGAGAGAGAGAGACTGTAATAATGAAGATTATAAACCAATTACAAAAAAAAAAAATTCCCTAAAAATGTATTAACTAAAAACTTACCTTTTTTTATATTTGCATAGTATGTGTGTGTATATATATATATATATATATATATATATATATATATATATATATATATATATATATATATATATATATATATATATATATATATATATATATATATATATCTAGCTCTATATCTATATCTATATATATATCAATGTTGTAAATACAAATCTTTATATATCTAGAAAGGGTGGTCCTAAAGAGCTAGGCGTTTTCCGGAGGTCTCAAGAAGGTCAGAAATACAAGAAAGTGTGTGTTAGTCTCATCACAGCCTCAGCATCATGATGATGAGAACACGAATGAAACGCAGCACCGCCTCTTTTGTCTCTCTGCGACTCTCCTTCACTGCTCATCAAACCCACCGCCCCTAATTTATAGACGGGCATAAAAACACCTTTATTTTCCCTCGCAGGTTCTCTGTGCCCGCGGAGGCGAAATAAGACACAAGTTGTTAACCACGCCAGCTTCTCCCGGGGGTTTGAAAACGGCAAAATATGACAGAAAAACGCGTGCAATTTGGGAAAGTACTAAAAAATTCCGCATTTCATTGTCGTGCATAACTTGACTCTCGGGACTTGTTTTGCTATCTTGGTGTTCATTAATCCAGTAGTATGAGTGCTTCATCTTACGAGTGCAAAAAGGGGGTCCACAATGGTGCACAAAGTGCTGTACAGGACAAATAAGTTAAAAGCAAGAAAAACCAAGCATATTAAAACCGAAAAAAAAAAAAAAAATCAGACCAAAACATCCTGCGTCTCAGTCAATAGCTTAGTTTTTTCCAACCATGAGAAAGAACATAACAGTAAGAAGAACAGTGCTGAGAGGAAGTAGATGACGTCCATTGAATTAAAAAAAACTAATCATTAACCGAGCAAAAAGCTGCTAGTCTGAAGCAGAATGAGTCGATAATGCAAAACAAGGACGTTGGATTATTATTTAAAAGGTAGACATTTATCCATGCAAATATGCAGAAGCTGCTGATGGTGTGTTTGACAGAGAAGTGCTGAAGAGATACTGTAAACAAGGGTCCATCCATCCATCTTCAAACAAGGGTGTCAAACTCATTTTAGCTCAGGGGCCGCATGGAGGAATTCATGGCATTAAAACTAAAAAATAAAGATAACTTCAGATTGTTTTCTTTATCCTACTTTGGCCAAAAATAGAACAAACACATTCTGAAAATATTACAATAAAAATATTTTTAAAAATAGCGGCAGCGGTAAAGTTTAGATTCATGAAGGAAAGAAGAAATGAATGAATGTTTATAACTGAATACATTTACATATGCATACAATTTCTTCTTTTGTATTATTTTTTTGAAATGAATTAAGTAACGTTTATGACAACCTTTTTCCAAAACACAATATAGAATAAGAGATATAACAGGATAATGCATACATTTATCATTGGTTTTCAAAAGGGTTACATAAAAGTGGGACCCCAAAAATGTATTGTGGGAAGCCATTTTTATTTTTTTGAAAATTCCTAGCGCCAACACTGATGGAGTATTGGTGCGTGCAAAACAGCAGCAGGTGGCTGTTGCCTGCGGGCCGGTTCTAATACTAATCAAATATCATCATAGATCATTCTTGACTTTGACACATAGGCTGTAGAAGCAGTGTTCGGCGAATTACTTTGAAAAAGTCACTATTTGTAGTTTATATTTTCCCAAAAAAGTCATTGTATTACTAACGGGTTAATGCATGTCATTGATTACCCGGGAAAGTACCGGTAACTATGCATTACATAGAAATAAAACCCAAATATAATATCTGGCGTATGGGATGTTTCATGAGAGCAGAGTGTGTTTACCTGTTGCCGTGTGACATCAGAGAGAGCGCGTTCAGTTTTTTTTTTTTAGCTTAGCTGTGTTAGCTTAAAGGAGGCAGTTTGTCGGCAGTGACGGCAGCTAGGTTGAATATTTTACTCTGGATTGTGTTAGCGCTAGTTGATGATAAAGAGATTGAACGTGCTTCGATGGCTGTACTCTCCTTGTCCACGAACAAGGTATTGTAGGATTGCAAGCTTGTCACTTCAATCATTGATTTGTTGTTCATTATTCCCTCGTAGTAGTAAGAGTAGTAGTAGTACTAGTGTGTACGTGTGTGTACTTACTTGGTGTGTGTTGTTTGCTGTGTGATGTTGCCTCTTCCTATTTGATATCAAGTTAATTTTAGTGTGGTTGTTGCTTTCATTCATAAAAAGTAACTTTGTGTATCGAACTTGCTGTGCTTCTGACGCTGTCTTATCAACATACAACCACATCTAAAGTAGCGCCACGTTGCAACAAACCTAAAATTAGATTGTTTGTAGTAAAACAATTTTTTGTTTTTCATAATTCCATATTGTTTATCAGAATTGAGACATTTGTTTTTCAGTCTGCTTAACCTAAAAAAGAAAGTATGACCTACTACCACAAAATATATTCTTGATTATTATATATTTTTTAAGCAGTGTTTCTTAAAGCCAGAAAGTTGACATTTGAATTGACGATAGTTTTTTGGTTAGCTGCTTTTTTTTCTACTAAACTATACAACCAAAAGTCTGGTCATTGTTTCCAAGGTGTTTTATTTGTCGTATTATGGGTTAACGTGCCTTAAAATTGCAGCTGTTTCTTAATTTCTACAAAAAGCAGGTTGAAAATTGAGGGGTTTTGTTTAAATGTGTCATAATCTGAGGATTTGTCACAATTTAAAGGGTTTCTTAATGGAAATGCTGTATAACAATACTTTAGATTGGGTTAGACGTGTAATAATATTGTACAGCAGCATGTACAACAACATACAAAAAATAAAAAACTAGTCTGAAAAATATATATTTAACAAGATTTGTAAAAATAGGGAAAACATTTAAGAAATAAAATGATCTAAAAGTAAATAAAAAAAACAAAACATGCACAGATCTACACGTTTATTGTATCACGTTTGATGACTTTGACATGTTTACCTGATTTGTTTAAAATTTTAAAAAATAAAAAATCATTAACATAAAGAACACCCCATAGTGGTGGTTGTCTCCTTTAATACATAAACAAAGTTAGTTTGTTGTTGTTTGTGATAAAGAAACATGAATGTTTATTTTAGGCATATTTAAGTGTAAATATGTATTATACCAGTTTAAAAAAAAGACATATTTAACACGATTATAAAAATAGCTAGAAAATGTAAGTGATAAAATGATCTAAAAGTCAATTAAACAACAATTCACACACACATATCTCCACGTGGTCAAAAAATTGCATTTATTTCATCTCTTTTGATGACTTTGACATGTTTACCTGATTGTGTTGTTAAAAAAAACACCCCGTGGGATAGATGGTGGTTGTCTCCTTTAATACACAAGAAACCAAGTTAGTTTATTGTTTGTGATAAAGTAACATGAATGTTTATATTAGGCATATTTAAGTGTAAATATGTAAAATACCAGTAGAAAACCACATAAATTTAACAATTATAAAAATAGCTAGAAAATTGAAGAAATACAATTATCTAGAAGTAAATTAAACAACAAAACACACGCACAGATCTCCACATGGTCCAAGAATTGCATTTATTTCATCACTTTTGATGACTTTGACATGTTTACCTGATTGTGTTGTTAAAAAAACACCCCGTGGGATAGATAGTGGTTGTCTCCTTTAATACACAAGAAACCAAGTTAGTTTATTGTTTGTGATAAAGTAACATGAATGTTTATATTAGGCATATTTAAGTGTAAATATGTAAAATACCAGTAGAAAACCACATAAATTTAACAATTATAAAAATAGCTAGAAAATTGAAGAAATACAATTATCTAGAAGTAAATTAAACAACAAAACACACACACATATCTCCACATGGTCCAAGAATTGCATTTATTTCATCACTTTTGATGACTTTGACATGTTTACCTGATTGTTTTGTCTAGAAAAATAAATATATATATACATATATATATATATCATAAAGAACATCCTGGTGGTTGTCTACTTTAATACATAAGAACAAAGTTTGTTGTTTGTGATAAAGTAACTTGAATGTTTATATTAGGCATATTGAAGTGTAAATACGTATAATACCAGTAGAAAACAAAAGCATACATTTAAGAAGATTATAAAAATATCTCAAATTGTAAAAAAATACAATGATCTAAAAGTCAATAAATAACAAAACACCATTTCATCACTTTGATGACTTTGACATGTTTACCTGATTGTTTTGTTTAAAAAAAAAATCATTAACATAAAGAACACCCTGTGGGATGGATGGTGGTTGTCTACTTTAATACATAAAAACAGTTTGTTTATTGTTGTTTGTGATAAAGTAACATGAATGTTTATATTAGGCATATTTAAATGTAAACATGTAAAATACCAGCAGAAAAAAAAAACCATAAATTTAACAAAATTATAAAAATAGCTAGAAAATTTAAGAAATACAATAATCTAAAAGTCAATTAAACAACAAAACGCACACACATATCTCCACATGGTCCAAGAATTGCATTTATTTCATCACTTTTGATGACTTTGACATGTTTACCTGATTGTTTTGTCTAAAAATAAATAAAAAATAACAAAGTTAGATTGTTGTTGTTTGTGATAAAGTAACATGAATGTTTATACTATGAATATTTAAGTGTAAATATGTATTATGTCAGTAGAAAACAAAAGCATATATTTAACAAGATTATAAAAACAGCTAGAAAATTGAAGAAATATGATTTTAAGTCAAACAACAAAACAAACGTGCAGATTTAGACGTAGACAAACTTTATTGATCCTGTTAGAATAACTATATATATATTATCACACAACTCTTATGCTTAAGGGCCGTTGCTATAGTTATTATTAGAGATGTCCGATATTATCGGCCGATAAATGCTTTAAAATGTAATATCGGAAATTATCAGTATCGTTTTTTTAAATTATCGGTATCGTTTTTTTTGTTTTTTTTCGTTTAAAAAAATTTAAAAATTAAATCAACATAAAAAACACAATATACACTTACAATTAGTGCAAATTCCAAAAAATCTCCCTCCCCCATTTACACTCATTCACACAAAAGGGTTGTTTTTTTCTGTTATTAATATTCTGCTTCCTACATTATATATCAATATATATCAATACAGTCTGCAAGGGATACAGTCCGTAAGCACACATGATTGTGCGTGCTGCTGCTCCACTAATAGTACTAACCTTTAACACTTCATTTTACTCATTTTCATTCATTACTAGTTTCTACGTAACTGTTTTTATATTGGTTTACTTTCTTTTTTATTCAAGAATTTTTTTTTAATTTATTTATTTAATTTAATTAATTTTTAAAAAAAAGGACCTTATCTTCACCATACCTGGTTGTCCAAATTAGGCATAATAATGTGTTAATTCCACGACTGTATATATCGGTATCGGTTGATATCGGTATCGGTAATTAAGAGTTGGACAATATCGGAATATTGGATATGGGCAAAAAGCCATTATCCTTATTATTATTATAGCTTATTAATCCTTAGTTATTATCAATTGTGCTGAAGTGGTGTTTCGTGTCTCCTCAATTGAGCCAAATTGAACTCTGTCTCTGCATGATTCCTTGCTTCTTGTCTGTTTAATAGATATCATCAGTGTAAGAACCTGACAGATCCACATGATGAAATCAATGCAATTTAGATGGAGGTTGTCTACTTTAATACATCAGTTTGTGATAAAGTAACATGCATGTTTATGTTAGGCATAAACATGTCAAATACCAGTTGAAAAAAACCCCAAAACAGAACTTTATTTGTGTTGGTCCGAGTAGGTTCCGTTGGGTCCGACAATGGCAAAGTTTTGAAGGACACCTCCATGCAAGAGATGAAAGTGATCTCCTCTGCTCTCATCTCAACACCTGCCTCATTCTCCTGCTGTCAGCACTTTTTATCTCCCCCACCAAAAAAAAAAAAAAAAAAATTACTACTTTTTCCATTTGATTTTCCTGTCGCCGGCCAGATAGGGCTACTTTACGCCTCGCCCCGAGTCCTCTGCATCTTCGGAATGTAAAAGATTCGACGGCGCGGATAAAAGGCACTTTTCTAATCAACATTCTCTCTCCTGAAGCGCTTCTTTCTTTTTTTAAATGCTGTTTTTCATTATTTATAAGTGTTCTGAAGGTGCTACCGAGCTGATTTCTTTCATGAGGCCCCCGATACGAGGCCCGTGGAGCTTGCAGAATTGATTAGATAAGCTAAGAAATTACAATGTCGGGCACGCAGCGTTCTCAAACGCGCACTAAAATGTACCCAATGTGAATATTAATACCCAGGGCTTCTAAGTGCACGTGTGCATGCGCGGGCCAAGTTAATACGCCAACTTTTATGAAGTGTCCAATATGCACAACAGTAATGGAATCGCACCTCCCCAGTGATGATAATCACAATTCCATCATTAGCCGCCGTGCTAAATAATTCCCAAAGATGTTAATCAAACATAGGGAAGCATATTTGAAAAGTTTAAGCAAATGATATTAATGGCCATCAAAGGCGCCGCCGTTTCCGAGCGGATGTTGTTAGGGGAGGAAAAGAAGAAAAAAAAGGCCCCGGCTAATCGCTGGGTCTCATGAAACACTT